>NC_136057.1:1522540978-1522672013 GCF_964261635.1 Lissotriton helveticus | reverse complement strand
TGCAATTTGAACAGAGGCTCCACTGTAGTTACCGACCAGAGGATTCTGGAATTGTGGAGCAAGTCAATGGCACTTTGAAATTCAGATTGGCTAAAGTGTGTGCCTCAACATCTCTGAAACGGCCTATGTATTGGCTCGTGTGTTGATGAGTCTATGCAGTATCCCAGAGAGGAGAACAGGATTGTCACTCCATGAGTTCATCATGGGAGGGACCATGAAACCGTCTGATGTGCCTGCGAATGTGCTTGTGAACATTACAGATTCCATGATCAGTAGCGTCACTAGGGGGGTGCAGGGGATGTGGACCGCACCGGGTGACACCATCACATGGGGTGACACCAAAGCAAGCAGACACAGTGACAGTTCCACAGGCCCACACTAGAAGACACTCGCAGACAGAAACACACAGACAGGCAGTGGAAGGGTCACAGAGATGCAGACAAGGTCACAGACAATCTGCTTCCAAGTTCCCAGAAAGACGGGGTGACAGAAAAGCAGTCAGGCGGAGACTCTGGCTGCGGAGCCCCAAGACAGGGTGAATGAAAGACAGGCAGACACCTAACAGAGGCGTAATGAAACACATTCCATGCACAAAGCGAGCCAACGCTGGGGGGGGGGGACCAGCATTGCCTCAGTGTTTACTTGTCTATTGGTTCCGGTTCATTCGCCTCATCGCACGCCGGTAGAGACGAGCTCCATACCAGGCGACCCGAGCTCTGTGTCCCTGTGTCTGCGGCCACGGCTCACCCTAGAGATACCGACGGTCTCTGACTGCCAATTACAAGGTGATCTTCCACTGTGGCAGCTGGAGGACCTGAGAGACCCGACAAGGTGCACAGAGCAGAGTGCCTCGCCATCAGAAATTGTGTGCAAGGCAGGCATGGAAGTCGGAAGGGGAGGGTCGGGCCCGTGGTCTCTCTGCTGGTGCGGAATCAGCCGGTGCTAGACCGGTGCAGCTTGGGACAACAGGGGGGCCGCAGCCACTGCGTGCAGAGACGGCAGATCTGCACCAGTAGAGCCCAAAGCTACGTAGGTCTAGACATGGGCTTTGCTCTGAGCTCTGCACAGAGATCAGCAGGAACTCGGATTGGCAAACTGAGGCCAACTGACCTGAAAGAAGGAGAAGAGAGGAGGAGGCCTGGATATGACAGACATCGAGCAGACATCAAGGAGCAAGGTTCCAGATCAGGTAAGGAGCCTGGGAGAAACAGTACACAGTAAGGCCGGGCGCACTTGCTACTGTTTAGATAATGAACTACAGCAATAATCAGGGTTCAATGGATCCCCCTCAGGTCTGTGGCATAAAGTGCCCCTGCATCTTCTGCAGCAATGAAAGCTACGGCCCAGTGCTTGGCGTGCCGGGCGGTACTGTGCAAGTTAAAGGCGCGCTGAAGTGTATTTGCTGTTTTCAAGGCAGGGCATTTTTATTCCATTCTTCGCCTGCAACGGAGGCAATTATCATCAAGGAGAGATGCTTTATTCCGAGATGTTGAAGGTGTAAAGTACGTTTACAGCAAGTTGCACTATTTGAACGCATTGTAACGAGTTGCTACTTTCAAATATGTTTGCCTCGCCCTGTCCAAAAGCTCTGCACAGGTTACCACTCAGGCGGGTGCTGTCATCTGTGTCCTCTGACGTGTTTCCAGCTGGTGTGATGTTACGAGGACCGGGGGAGCGCAATGTGATTAACCGAGCATAAATGCGCCCGTTCATCAGTTTTAAAGTTACAAGAAAATGGAGGATAACAAAGATGAAATGCAATAAATAAATAAATAATTTGAGACTAGCGCAGTGGGGTCACTAGGGGGGTGCGGACCGCACATCACCATGAGTTACCACACTGGGTGACACCAACCCTAGTGACGCCGATTTCCATGATTCTTAATTACTGCAGAGGACTGGCTGATGTGGTGTGGCCAGTGTCTCACCAGGTTGGAGAGGATTCAGCTCTGTCTCAACAGGAACAGTGCCATGACCTTAGTCCAAAAAAACTGGGTAAAGATGAAAAAGCACATGCGCAAGCTATGCCTGGAACCTCAGTGGCTTGACACCTACCAGGAGATTTTTGTCATTACAGCCGCTGTGAAGTGCGGAGGTCTCCCTTACTGGGGGACACACTGCTCATACTCGCAGAGTCCCTTGTCCCATTGATGATATAACAGCACCTGTTCCTGATATGCCAGTCGAAATTACATTGCCACTAAACAAGTGAAGAAAGAAGTGGAGAGAAAGAGAGCAGATGTTAAACTAGAACAAAAAGACAGAGCAAATATTTATTATTTATTTATTTATTTATTGAGTTTATAAAGCGCGACAGCTACCCGTAAGGGTTTCCCCGCGCTAATTGAGCAGAAACATCCTGACACCACACAAAAAGTGACCTACTGATTGAAGAACCAGGTTTTCACTGCTCTTCGAAAATGAACATGGCTTTCCTCAGTGCAAATAGCCAATGGAAGAGAATTCCAAAGTCTAGGTCCTAGATTGGCAAAGGAACTGCCGCCCATTCTGGACAGTTTGAACTTGGGTACACAGAATAAATATTGAGAAGAGGAACGGAGCGAGCGAGAAGGGATGTAAGGCTTAACAAGAGTCTGAAGGTACAAAGGAGCTACTTTCGCCTTGATCTTATGCATATAGCATAGAGCCTTGAACTTCACACGGCTTTCAATGCGGAGCCAGTGGAGTTCCCTCAGACGCTCCGTAATGTGGTCTGTTTTACGACAACCGCAAAGGAGCCGAGCCGCGGCATCCTGAACTAATTAGAGGCGGCGTGTGACCGCCTTGGTGGACCCCAGATAGAGCACATTACCGTAGTCCAATCTGGAGGTCACCAAGGCGTTAACCACAGATCTCTGGGTATTAGAAGGAAGCATCCAGAAGATTTTTCTTTGCCACCACAAGATGGTAAAGCAGGTGGCCGTCACTTTGTTGACTTGATCCTTCATGGATAACCTCTTGTCAATGGTCACTCCGAGATTGCGCACATGGTCGGCCGGGGCCGGCAGGGCACCCATGACTAGAGGCCAGTGTCTTGGGCTCCAGAGGTCAGGTTTGTTGCCCAGTACCAAAACCTCCGTCTTCCCACCATTTAATTTAAGCAGGTTGCTATTCATCCAACTAGCTATATCGTTGAGTCCTGTTTGCAAGGTGGATGGCTGAGTGCGGTCACCATGGGTTAAGGAAAAAACAATTTGGGAATCATCAGCATAAGTAAATAAGTTTAACCCTGACCTTTGAGCAATATAAGCTAAAGGGGTGACATAAAGGTTAAACAAAAGGGGACTCAGAATAGAACCCTGGGGTACACCGTGTGGGGAGGAGTACGTTTTAGAAGAGGATAAGTGAGAGAAAATTTGAAAGGTCCGATCCTTCAAAAAAGACAAGAGCCAGTTCAAGGCTGTACCACCAATGCCAATGTTCGAAAGGGATCTAATGAGGATGTTATGGGATACAGTGTCAAATGCTGCACTGAGATCAAGCAATATCAGTGCAGCTGTTTCCCCTCGATCCAGAAGCAGGCGTAGATTTTCTGTCACACCTAGGAGAGTGGACTCAGTGGAGAATCCCGGGCGGAACCCGGACTGAGAAAAGTGTAATAGGTTATTAGACGTGACGTACTGAGACAAGTGTACATGAATATGTCTCTCCAGAACTTTAGAAAAGATAGGCACTAACGAGATAGGACGAAAATTGGAAGAAACATTGGGATCAGCAGTAGGTTTCTTCAAAAGAGGAGTAACCATAGCATGCTTCCAGCTACTGGGGACCGTAGCAGTATTAAGGGAGTGATTAAGCAACGTGCAGATAATAGAAATCTGGCAGAGATCCAACAAGCGTAGTAGAGAGACGGGCACAGGGTCTAATGGAGAGCCAGACTTAACCTTATTCAGGATCTCCAAAAGGGTGGAAGGGAGAAGGTCAGGCCAGGACAGAAGAGAAGCCGATGACTGAGTATGGGAGGCAACAGCCTCACCAGTGCCCGGGAGGAGATCAACACAATTACTGGTGGAACTGACTTTTTGAACAGAGATGTCCTGGTATATGTCCTCAATCTTGGAAATAAAATACTGTGCGAGTTACACTATACAGTATACTATGATGACATAACATTTCTGGAGGATTGCAGGAGAAAGATGATGTAAACAACCAGATTGCGGTTTGTCCATCTGATAAGACACTGATGTGAAGGCTTGTTTTGCCATCAGAGGGGGGATTGGTGCAGGGCAACTTTGTCCACCCATTAAATGTCACAGATATGTAACAACTTCATGACAGCTACATGACATAAATGTGCATTTAGCTCATGATTCTTATAAGGTCTCATGATATTGAAAATAGGTGTTAAACTTGACATTATAACTAAAGTGAATTTACTATAGGACAAGTGAATTTACTCAAACTATGTGTTTAACTGTCTTATAGGAGTATTAATAAACTATCATTACTTAGTGGACATGTATTAACTATTAAGTTAAAATTCTACTTTCATAATGTGTGCCTCATTACATTGAATAACATTTACTGTTTAGATAACTGGATAAGAACCATCCTCCTATATGTAGAATGTGATTACATTAGAAACAATAAGGAGTTTCTATAATGTGTGCATTCATATTTCATATACTTCATTTAATTATTATTATTGGCCAGAATTACACATGATTATTCAAAGGATTTACTGTATGCTTTATGTGATCTAACCCTGGGCGTAGTTCGCGTAGCCGCACTCCGCGACGCTACGCGAAGACGCACTTGCACTCCGCGAGCTACACGTAGCTCCGCGGACATGCGTAGTAGCTTGCTAGACCCATTCGCGCGCCGTTTTTCGTCTTCGGGAGCGCAGTGCGCGTGTTCGGGGCGCTGCCTGCATGCTCGAGATAGCTAGCGCGCTAAGTTACTCAATGAGGTTTGTCCCGCCCGCTTGCGTTCCCTTATTTCCGGTTCCGGGTCACAAGTAACGTGTTCGCGTTGTGTTAGACATGTTCGGGAACTCATCTTCTCGTTCGCACTGCCAAAGTGCGTGATCGCGTCAAATATCGCGCGAACTTACCGCGGCGGTCGCGACGGGCAGAGCCATCTTCGATTTCACACTCTGGCTATGGTTTTGGGCCTACTTTAGCATCTCACTCCTATCTCTTCCATCCTGGTCTTTTCCCTCAGTTTTTCTAACTTTCTTTACTTATTACCTATTTCTGTCTGTGCCTAGGTTTATATTTCTCATTTTATTTTTACTTTTACAACTTTTTTTGCAACTTTTCTCTTGTTTTATATTACTTCCTTCTTTTATCTTTCTTCTTTCTTCCCCTAACCTTTTTGTCTTCAACTTTCCTTCTCCCCTCCACCCAGAACCATGGTGAAGGGTGCCAGCAGCATCGGCGGCTCAAAGGGCAAGGCGGCTGTGCCGAAAAAAACCCGGCTGCCTTGCGGCAGGATGCGCCCGGCAGGAGTGACTCCCGCCAACTTTTTGGGGAGGAGGAGGTGGCCGCCCTGGTCTTTTTTATCCAGCGTCACCTCCCCTTGACTTTGGCAGCAGGCGGCAGGCCCGGCTCCGGCTACCAGCGCATTGAAGAGCGTCTCCGGCGGTGGGCGAAGGTGCGCCGTGCAGTCTTCCGCTGCTCCGGTATCCGGCGTACCCACCATCAGCTGTCCCACCGCTGGGCCGACATTTTGGACCGGGAGCAGGACCTGTTGGACCTGCTTGGTGTGGAGGTTGTGGGTCTTGGTGAGTGGCTACCCCAAAAATAAAGTGTGTATATATATATATATATATATATATATATATATATATATATATATATATATTCACTGAAAAAACCATAGGTTATAGACCATATATAGTTAGGAATTAGCATTTACAAAACCTTGAAAATTCACTGAAAAAACCATAGGTTATAGACCATATATAGTTAGGAATTAGCATTTAAAAAACCTTATTTTACTCACACAAAACCATTGAAATTCCATATATAGTTAGTTGCACTAACTATATATCGCGCACCCGCAATCCACTGCTGATGATGTCACATATTACATCATTCATGACATGGTCAGTGACATCACTGATGACATCACTGATGACATCTCAAATGACATCACTGATGACATCACTGATGACATCATCCAGTGACTGTGTGTTTCTGTAAAGTTTAAATATGTTTTACATATTGAAGAATGAGTAGATGTAGAAGTGTCTGGATGAAGGATTTAGTAGGTGCGTGACTGACTGTATGAGTGAGTGATTAAATGTGTCTCACTGAGTGCATGGGTTAGTGACTAAACTGTCTTAATTTGTGCATCATTATGTCTGTTGTTCTGTAAACTGCTGCATGTGTTGATCAGTAGCTATATGAGTAACTATATGGGTTATTGATTGATTGCCCAAATATTTGTATGGGAGACTGAGTGTGTGTGTGGCTGGCTGGGAGGTGTGTGACTCTGTGCAGATCAATGTGTACTTGTATCAATGATTGTATAAGAGAGTAATTATGTGTTAGTATATGTTTCAAAATGTAAGGTGCTCTATGTTTAACTGTATAGATTAGAAAATGGAAGTGTGATTGATTCTTTACAGGACTGACTAGGTGTGTGAGTAACTCCATGGATGAGTGACAGAGTGTGAGAGTCTGTATAGGTGTATGAGTGCATATGATAGTGTTGTAAAGATGAGTGATTGTATGTATGAATGATTGTATGGGTAAATGAGTGAATGTGTGTGTAAACATAGGAATCACTGAGTGCGTATGTAGTAACTAGTATTGGTGTGTCAATGGTTTCAAAAATTATACTCTGTATTTAACACTGGGTGTAACAGAGGTTATATTAAAGTGTGAAGAGATGCAATGTATTGTCACATGAATGATATCATCAGTGATGTGGTCATTGATGTCAAATGAGATGTCATCAGTGATGTCATCAGTGATGTCATTTGAGATGTCATCAGTGATGTCATCAGTGATGTCACTGACCATGTCATGAATGATGTAATATGTGACATCATCAGCAGTGGATTGCGGGTGCGCGATATATAGTTAGTGCAACTAACTATATATGGAATTTCAATGGTTTTGTGTGAGTAAAATAAGGTTTTTTAAATGCTAATTCCTAACTATATATGGTCTATAACCTATGGTTTTTTCAGTGAATTTTCAAGGTTTTGTAAATGCTAATTCCTAACTATATATGGTCTATAACCTATGGTTTTTTCAGTGAATTTTCAAGGTTTTGTAAATGCTAATTCCTAACTATATATGGTCTATAACCTATGGTTTTTTCAGTGAATTTCAATGGTTTTTTAATAGCAAATATCATAAGCTGTCGAATGTCAAGTACGTGGTAAGAATTTTTTTTTTCGTGTTTTTGCACACTGATCTGCTTTGATTGCTGCCCCCCACCCCTCATTTCTATTAGGAGTACTCTCTCTTTGCAGATAGTGAAGGGTAGTTAACGCAGCCCTTTCCCCCTTTGTAATCCGTCGTGCCTGCTTCTCTCTCCATTTGATTGATTGTTCTCTTTGGTTCATTCTCTATTTACAAACAAGCACAGAGTCGCAATACTCTGTTTAATCTTTGCAGATAGCGAAAAATCGTGTAAAAAAACAAAAGGAATCGAGCAAAATCAGTAGGCCACTAATGGGATCTCTTTTGACCTCGCTAAAATAGAAACATTAGGAACAACCTGTTGAAAATAGCAATGCGTATGTATATAAGCGGCGTTCATTTGTGTTCACAGTACCCCTTGTTGATTGTTTCAATCGAGCATTGAATTGTTCGAAGTTAATTCTCTTAACGATCTTCTCTACCTGCAAACGAGGAAGAATAGGAATATTCTATCTCCCTTTGCAGATAGTGAAGGGTAGGTAACGCAAGCCTTTAACACGTCGTACCTATTTCATTCCTCATTGATTGATTGATTGTCCGAACATTGACTGTTTGGGAATTAGTTCTTTTTGGAGGTATTCCCTGTTTGCAAATAAACGTAGGAAAATCTTTGCAAGTAGGGAAAGGGTACGTAATGCGGACCGTTCTCCCCCGTTGTAATCTGTCATGCCTATCTACTCCCCACTGATTGATGCACCTTTTTCACCCGGACCATTTACTAGAGATACGTCATCTGGCCCGACCAGAGAGCACCCCTAGTGAAAAGGACATATGCAATAATAACGAAGTGATCACTGTATCCTGTTAACAGAAACTTTACCATGAAACAACCTGGAAAGAAAAAAATAGGAAAACGAAAATCAGTAGGCCACTGATGAACATGAACTTTTATTAAACAACGAACAAAGAAACGATAACATAACGTAATGATAAAACCTATTAATGTCCTAGAAACAAGAAAACGTTAAAATATGCCAGTGGTGAGAGACCAGAAAAACAGTAAGAGAAACCAAATCACCCCTCGCTGTCCCACCGCCTGCCACGCCAAAAAAATCGATAGACTAGGGAAAATGCAAGTCAGTAGAACATCCACCCCCACTCTGGAAACTTCCAAGGTGGGGCAGGGTTCCGGCTACGCCCAGCCGGGAGCAGCCCATATAAGGCAGGTCCTGCTGCCACGCCTCGGCCAGGAGATCCTAACGTAGGGTGTAGCCGGAGGAGAGGCCGAGACCAGCGGGACCCGGCCAGGGGATTGCCTTTACAACGCTGAACAGTTGCAGGGGGGGGGAATGTCTCCTCGACCCTCCCCTCTCTCTCCCAGTCCGGCCGCGGTGGCCCTTGAGAGTTGCAGGTAGTCCCGCCACATGCTCTTCCGGTCCGACCACCAACGGTCGGGGGGCCGAGGCCGACGGGATCCGGCTGCAGCCGATAAACCAAGAAACCCGTTCATGGGGCCAGAGCCAGGGGCGTCCGGCTGACATCCACCGGAAGCCCGGCCCGAAGACGGACGGGACACTTCTTTCTTTTATAATGGCTGCGACAACACTGGGGGGGGATGTCTTGCACATGCCTCCGACCCCCCCCTCGTCCTCATCGCCTGGTCCGGCCATAACAAATCTCAAGCGAGACGCCGTGGGGTGCACTGGGAGGGAGAGATGGTGCGAACAGGCCTCTCCCGCCTCCCCAGGTGGAGACTTCCCAGCTGCACCCTCAGCGCTCCAGGCGGTGGCATCCTAACAACTACAGTGCTGCACAGTTTCGGAACGACCTAGATAACGGTTCTTCCACTGTGGCCATGCTGCAACGTCTCGCCCGGCAGGGTGGAGCCCGTCCGCTCATGTGACCCCGCGATCGCCGGTAGCTGCCGAACTCTCAAAATGGCGGTCGACCTGGCAAGAGCGGGCCCAACATAAAGAAATGGCCCGGTCACTGGTTGACTCCACCACCGTAGTCCTCCACGACCTTGAAGATTCTAGAGGAGCCGCGGGAGTCTCCGACCCCCGATGGGGAATGACTGCCATGATCGCCCGTGGAGTGACGAAACTGTATCCGCGGGACGTCGGCGCTCCCATGCTGGCGCCAGCCTCACTTTGAATTACTACAATCCTGCAGACCTCACTTCCGGTGAAAGCACAGTGTGACCCGGTAGGAAAAATTATTGCACCCCCTCCCCTTTTTGACTGATAGTTCAAACCACCGATCCTTTCCTTTGCCCTTTTAACGGAACTTTGGACTGCCTCCCCCTCTTTTACATTTTCTAGAGAAAACAAAACATTAACCACTACATTAGCATAGCAGTTGACACCAGAACTGTTTTCAAATTGAAAACCAACAACATCTTCAACAGAATCCTTTTTGTTTCTGCTGTGACCCTGCTACAGCACAGGCATTGTCCCCAGCAGTAATTCTGCAATGCCGGTAAGAATAGCTGTGGTGCCTACTGGACTCACTCACCCCCGCGGCGCCCCACGCCGTTTTTTGCTGGGCGGCAACTTACTAGACATCACTTTCGTGCCATCTAGATTTCAGCGCGTTCTGCTGCCTTGGAACTATTCGCACAACAGACCGCTACTGACAAGAATATTTCATTATTGGTGCTGTCAATTTCAATAAATCTATTGGATAATTAAAAAGAAATTGCCACGGTCTCTTCGTTGTTTAAATCTTTTTACTGTTTTTGTTTTGTTGTATATATTTATATGTTATTAAAGTTTTATATTCCTACTACTTTGTTGGAGTGCTATATATTTTTAATGTGACACATAATTGTAAAAACTTTGATGTACAAAGAGTCATTCCTGGAATCTTCCGCTTCAGGCTCGGTCCCCTCCCCAATCACAATACAGGATGGTTTTCAGATAGTAGGAACACGTGTGGTGTGACGGATCTCATCGAGTGTGGGCCTTGATCTACTATAACTCCTTTGAAGAGGGGTGATTCTTTACAGCTGGGGCCATAAACTACATCTGCAGGGCTAGCTGATAGCCTGGACAATCGGACACAGAGAAAGAGGAGTGTCAGAGGGTGCGGAAGTGAATAGGGCGAAAGGGAGGTGTCGGGCGGGCACAGAGTGTGATTCTCAGGGAAGAGCAGCGCAGATGGGGGGAGGTTTATTGCCCATGCATAAGACAGAGAGCGGTGGTGACCAGTGCCTGGGGGAGATGCTTACGAGGGTGAGGAGCCATGCTACGAATCGACAGCGTGCAGAGAGTGGGTCTGGTCAAGACATCTAAAATGGCTGCCGTGCACGACAAAAGTGTGGCATTTCAAAAAAGGCAAGATGGCGCAGACAATGTTTTTCAACACTTCCTCATTTCCTTCGAATCGAACGTTAACAGACGTTGGGGCATATTACCAAAGTTAAGCGATATTTATCGCTAACGATGCTTACCAACCAATTTTTTACCACTAAGCATCGTCAGAAATTATCGAAGATAAACCTTACTATTATCAAGGTTTATCGCAAATGCGATAATAAACGGCCGCAATGCATGAATATCGCTAAAAACTCAGCGATATTCATGCATTACCGAGCTAATACTCTTAGCCATGTTATCCACCTCCCATTGGATAACATGGCTAAGAACTGCTCAGGGCAGGTGTTACTTTTTGGAGATATTCGCGCTTAGCGCGAATATCTCCAAAAGTTGGTAATAGGAGATAGATATCTTGCATGTTGTAATGCAAGTTATTGTGGTATATGGAACTCATACCATAATCTCTCAGGAAAGCAGAAACTGATCCTTTTGGGACCGCCTAAAAAGGCCTAGGGGGTGAGGAGTACTCTACTTTGCCCCCTTTTCACGTTCCGAACTATTTTATTTTACTCTCTTCTGTAATTACACAAAATAGCAGTGATAAGATGCATCGGAGACACACAGTGAGAGAAAGGAGGCCGGAGATGAAGAAGACATGTCAAATACACATTGGAGATAATATAGTGGCAGAAGGGAAGTAAATATGAGTAAACTTACCATGTAACATAAAAATGTTGCACTCTATACTATAAGTCTCATTTTATACTACAATCACTTCGCTACAACCTCATAAATTAAAAATAAAAATGAATAATGTCTCAAACAATTTTTGATTTCTAAATATAAATTTATTCTTCAGAATTTTCTAAATTTGAAAGAACTAGTAACATGTCCTCATCAGCAATGTCCTCATTAAAAGTCTCCAATGATGATTCTTGTAACTCTATGGTCTCCAAACACTCGATAAATTCGCCATCAAGAGATTGATCAAAAAAATCATTCAAGTCATCTCCTCCTTCTGACAATATTTCATTATTGGTGCTGTCAATTTCAATCAATGTAGTGGAATCATTCAAGTCATCTCCTCGTGACAATATTTCATTATTGATGCTCTCAATTTCAATCAATGTAGTGGAATCATTCAAGTCATCTCCTCCTTGTGACAATATTTCATTATTGGTGCTGTCCATTTCAATCAATCTAATGGAATCATACAAGCCATCTCCTCCTTGTGACAATATTTCATTATTGGTGCTCTCAATTTCAATCAATGTAGTGGAATCATTCAAGTCATCTCCTTGTGACAATATTTCATTCTTGGTGCTGTCCATTTCAATCAATCTAATGGAATCATACAAGTCATGTCCTCCTTGTGACAATATTTCATTATTGGTGCTCTCAATTTCAATCAATGTGTTGGACAATTCAAAAGAAATTGCCACGGTCTCTTCATTGTGAGCCATTTTATTTTGAAATTGCTTGCTGTAAATTGCAGAAAAAAATAATCACTTTCATTTATCGTCTTTAGTAATACATAATATAAAACTAACTTTATCAAGTATTTAGTATAACAGAAGGACTGCAAATAAATAACAGAAAACATTTTTCAAATTATCTTCAAGTGTACAACATAGTTCCCCATACAAATTAACAACTCACCTTTTTAAAAGTAGCAGAAGTGTTAGTACTGTGTAAATCAAACACCAGAAATTCACCACCAAAAATTCCTCACAAATGTACCTCAGACAGTAGTATCACAAAATGGCTGTGGTTTCCTCTCATTTGACATATATACATAACCAATTAACTTTCATCACACACAAATACAAAACCAAAGTAACATTTTAATTGGTTCTAAATTTCAACACTTTCAAATGTGTTTTCCCCATGCAATTTTCCATAGGACATTTACATACGTCTACAGCCTGAATGGCTGAACGGAATTACACCAAACTTGGCAAAATGGTACATCAAACCTAAGAGGTCAGGAAGGATCTACTATGCCCCCTTATGGTCATTTCCCCCTTCGCTTTGGCCTCCTCTTGTCTCTCAATCCTACCGAGGGACAAGATGGCGGCCGCTACGGACTGTTTGGAATGTTGACAGACGCCGGAGAACCAATCAGCTTCGCAAAGCTCCGTAACGCGAAAAGTACGCGAAGCGGAGCGCTGTTACAGATATATATCTTTTTTTCAACGTTAATTTCTCAAAATCCACTGGAGCACATATATTGAGACCTAGCAAAGGCACATCGGGCTACCAGTCCCTAATATTTTGCCAAGTTTCGTGCAAATCCATTCAGCCGTTCGATTATTATTATTTTGTTTTTTTTTTGCCCCGCGGGGCCCTTTTAAAACCTCCACATCAAACCTAGGGGGTCAGCGAGGATCTACTATGCCCCCTTATAGTTATTTCCCCCTTTGTTTTGACCTCCTCTTGTCTCTCGATCCTACCGAGAGACAAGATGGCGGCCGCTACGGACTGTTTGGAATGTTGACAGACGCCGGAGAACCAATCAGCTTCGCTTCACAAAGCTCCGTTGCGCGAAAAGTCCGCGAACCAGAGCGCTGCCCGGTCCGCTGTTACAGATATATATCTTTTTTTAAACGTTAATTTCTCAAAATCCACTGGAGCACATATATTGAGACCTACAAAAGGCACATCGGGCTACCAGTCCCTACAATTTTGCCAAGTTTCGTACAAATCCATTCAGCCGTTCGGGCTAAAAGTGAGGCCAACCGCCCTATGGAAAACTCAATGTTAAAAACACGTTTTGGGACCCCCCTTTTTTCTCGGCCCCCCCTTGACGAACCCCCCCCAAATTTTCAAGGGCTGCTCAGAAACAAAATGTGCCATTTTCCTGAAAATTTCAGCCAATTCCGTCCACAAACGCCAAAGTTATTAGACATAGAATTTTCAAAAAACCCATAGAGAAAAAATCCTAACTATATATACCTACTGGCGACCGCCAGTAGGTAATATATATACATATATATATATATATATATATTATATATATAGTTATATCAATATATATATATATATATATATATATAGTTGTATAAATATTGTTATTGTATCTTTGTAAATATTGGCTGAATAAGTAACGCGATGACTGTTGCTCCTAGTTACATTTCCGATGTATTCCGGTATATCTACTGTCATTGTATGACAGTGTTCTTCTTCTTCACTGGCTCTTGCGTGTTGTTTCAACTTGGCGCTAGCTGTTGCTGTTTATTGATGTGAGATTTTCTTTATTGTTGAGAACTGAAGTTAGTTAATGCTATTAATAGAGTCTTGTCCTTCCTTTGTCCGTCAGTGAAATAGCGGTGGATGGATAATTGTACGTAGTTTGCATATTGTAGCATTTTTTTCACGGCCTTCTCTTCTGCATGAATCAAATCCTTTTCTTGCAAAGAATGCTAACGTTACTTTGTTCTTCTTACCTCAGCCAGGGCCGGCTCTAGGGGGCATGTGCAAGCTGTGCAACTGCACAGGGGCACCAAACTTCAGGGGCCACCGCACCAATAGATATCCTTAATTTAATAATACTCTAAGGATGGATACATATTTGCGTTGCGGCCCCTGGCATGGATTTGTTGCCTCCGGCTCTGTTCCACTGTAGCAGTGTTTTTTGCAATGATGTCTATGTTTCACAGCACTCAATGTTTTTCTCTTTGTTTATTATTTTTTACATGAACCACAGAACCCAGGGGCAAGCAGAATACAGGGACCGAGTCGGCGGGTGAACCACCACTTACACAGAGCTCCTCTACTGAGGATCCTGCTGCTGTCCCCAGTAAGTCCAACAGTGCTTGTTTTTTCCTCTGTAATGTGTCTGCTTTGGCAATTGACAGCAACCAAGTATGCATCCAGAATGATGTTTGTCTAGTATTTTTGTAAACGTTAGTATACCACTACTAGTCTTGTGGGTATTCTATCTCCTATGGAGTTATATACATATTACACAACTATGTAACTATGCACACGAAAATTGGATGTTGGTACTGATAGGCAGGTTGGACCTTACTTACACCTCAGTCACAGAACTCTGAGGAACGCACAATTCACTGAACGACAGCCTATATGGCCTGAGTCATTGGTCAATTATTCAATTCACACTCCTGAACCCCAATACCAAGATGCCGAATGCTTTTAGTACACAAACCGTTACCTAAGAAACCCCCTTTTGCTCACTCACTCGTGTGAGTCTCCAAGACAACAGACACTGAAAATAAACTTCAGAGTCAAAGTGGTCATTCAAAAGCTTTATTTTGTTAAAAGTAAGTAAGTAACATCAATGTTTTTAAGTTGTTCCGTCAAATACGTTGAAGGGCCCACCAGAAAAAATCCAGAGTTAAAAAAGGCATAATAAAGTAAACAACATTTGTACAGCTACTAGTGCACAATAGGGAAATGTGGCAACTATCGGAGACCTCTCACCAACGTATACTGGTCAGATATTCCTCTTTTTTTGTAAGCTATGGAAATGTCCGCTTCGTAGAAGGCAATCTTCTCATCTGCCGAAAAATAATGACAAAAGTGGTGCACGTTAGACAGTATGAAATACATTTATGCCAGTTTTATGCAGCCATGCTAAAAAGAAGTTGTAACCTGTAAGCAAACTCTATTCCACAATCCACATAGAAAACTTAAATACGGGCCCTTTTACTTTCCCACCTCTTCAGGTGTATGCATTGAACAATGATGTGTTGCCTCAGAGCGTCTTCTCGTACTGCGCAACAAGCTGCGAGTTAACATGCGCAAAACTGGATACATTGATGTACAAAGGTTACATAGTTCACTTCCAATTTCCAAGGACTAGAGTAGCAGGACAGATGAGATGAGCTTGGGTACCATACCATAACAATGAATGCTAATATGTGTAGTGACTCTGCTGTACTATGCAATGTGGACTCATACTGATTACGTACGTTGTACTTAACTGTTTTGAAGAACTCCATTCTTGGTGAACAAGTACAAAGGGGGCTGTGCATCCATCTAAAAAGGTGTACTTATTTTTATAGGTGCAGAACCCTTACCATCGACCAGTGCCGACGGGGACAGCGGCGCAGCTTCAGCGATCCAGGCGGGGACAGGAGGAACAGAGGCACCTACACCAGCAGCAGTGGGGGGGGAGCCAACAGCGGCGGGCGATGGTAAGTTACATTCAATAGTGATCTGCATTACTTGGTGGGAGGGGAAAACATTCTCACTGTACTCTACTGGAAAATATATGATGTTACCTTTACTTGTCATTAGCATGCTAAGCATTACCACTACAGTAATGCAAGTGGCTGATAGCAGTCGGATGCATGGGTTGTTGTTAAAGCATGTAAAGGGGAAAACACAGCTGCCAGCGTGGTTGGGAGACACACCCAATACCGGTGGTTAGTGGATAGTCTCAGCAGCAGCGGTGTTTTGGGCAAACCCAAAGGCAAGGGAAGGAGGGGACGACTGGGTGCATGGGTCGTTGCTGGTGAAACACAAACCAAATAAGGTTTGTTGCGCGGTACAAAGTATTATAGTCTTTACTAGACATGTACTACTAGCTGCCCCCTGTTAATTAATGTTACTTTGAGAGTGTTCCCGCCTTCCCGGAATCAGAGTATATAATACAAAAGGAGATATGAAAAAGACAGGTGTTCGTTCTAATGTGTGTGACCGTTGAAGTACACCCATGCTAATAGGGCAGGCATAATGCCGTGACAAAAAGTCCAAAAAATTAATAGAGGCTGTAGAATGTTCAAGATAGACGCAACACAATTTTTGGTACTCAGCTTGCTTGCTAGTGCTACTGTGCCGCCCACTATGTGTTGAATCAATGTTGTGTTCTTGATTTGCGGGGAGTTTGGATTACAACAATTCTGTTTCTTTCTTTATAGTTACTCCTTCCCAAAAACCAACAAGGAAGGAGTTGGCAGTCCGGGCCCGGCAGCGGAAACTGCAGGCAATTGTAGAGGCCTACCGCCGGCTGGTGGATCAGGCCGAGGAGGAGGAGGAGGAGGCGGCGGCAGCAGCTGCTGCCTCTTCCAATGCCCCGGGCCCCAAGCCTGCAGGACTACGTCGCCGTGGTCAGGCAGCCGCCCGCCGCCGCGTTGTTACATCTTCGGCGGCCCCCCCACAACAACAACAACATGCATGCAAGTGTAGGTGCCGTGATTTCCAAGCGAAGATTCTCCGCCGGGTAGCGAGTAAGTTGGAGGAGGAGCGGAAGAAGCTGGAGGACGGTCTAGAGGAGCGTGTGAAGATAATGGTGGACAAACACCTGAAAGCCCGCCGGCTTTGAAATGGACCCTGTTTTTTGCCCCTTTTTTAATCCTTTTGTTGGTGGGTGGGATGTGGGAGTTGGGGTGTACATTTGGGTTGAAATTTGGTTGGGGTTAGGGGAGGGTAGGGACAGCTCTGGGTCAGGGGGTTACATTTGTTATATATTTTATTTTTCTATTATCATTATGAAAATATAAAAATAAAACAAAGATATTTTCACAAGAAAACATTTGAAGTTCATTTGTGTTTGTTGGGGGGGTGGAGGGGGGACTGTTTCACCAAATAATGTACGTTGTGCAACATGAACATGAACTACGAACGATAAATTAAGTACTGACTGCACCTGTAGTAGTAGGGTCACAAGTGCATAAATAATTTATATTATTAAATAACATGGGAAAATTGCCCATCACGTGAGTCTGAAGTTACTAGTATACTTTAATTCCATGCACATTTGCTCAGAGTCCGCTAAACAATCCTATGCAATGCATTGCATCATTCCTTTAATATACCTGTCCTAGTTGTCAGGGAAGAGGAGCACGTCCTCAAACTCTGTGCGTTCAGACAGAAGTAGGTCATGTAACCCAGTAGTGAGGACGTCTTCGCACTCGCTTTCTTCATCCGGCGGTGATTCACGTACTTGATAGTCTGGTGGTATGAAGCGTTGATTCATTTTTATCATTGTCAGCCGCTCCACGCTTTTGGGGGAGAGACTAGTCCTTTTCGATGTGACAATGGCACCAGCAGCACTGAAAACCCGCTCAGAAGAGACACTGGCTACAGGACAAGCCAGATACTTTATCGCCAGCCTGCTCAGCACTGGCCACTGTCTCCTTCTTTCATACCAATAGACCAATGGGCTTTGCTCCATGAACACCTCTGTTGTGTCATCCAGATAGGCCTGAACCATCCGCTCAATGTTCATTGGTGCTCGGCTTTGCTGGTCCTCTTTTCCCTTTGCAACAGCAACGGACTTACCCATCCCTTTCTGTAGAAAAAAAGCAGTTATGCTTTTGGTTGGGTCTGCTGAATCAGATCGTGTAGGTGCTGCTTTTGGTACTGTTGGTGCCTGCTGGAAAGCAGACGCACTGCTCTCATGCTGTGAAGAACTTGCGTCAGGAGTACTTGGACTGGCCTGGACTGGCAGTGGCAGGCCTTTAAGTAACAGCCGTTCAGTTTCTAACTCATTAGCTTCCGCAGCTATGGAAGTTTTGTACTTGTCAACATCCTCATCTGAAAATGGAATTACTTTGTTACTGCTGACAAATAATTTGTACCGTGGATCCAAGATTGTTGCAGTTATGTAATGTTCACCTGACACAATATTGTTGAGCCTTACATTTGCACACAAGCGGTTGCCTAAGCCCTTGGCTAAGGTATATGCATCAACTTTTTGTTCGTCACCTTCGTATGTTTGACAGACCTCCTTCACCTGTTGCTCAAGCATGTACAACAATGGGATGGCTTGGCCCATAGTACAGTCCTCCCTGCTAACTGCACGTGTGAAGACCTCAAAGGGTTGTAGCATCTCTGTGATGCATTTAATGAGGTCCCACTGCCACATCTCAATGGTCAGGGCTTTAAGATTAACAGTAGGATCCCCTAATCTTCTTGACATGACATAAGCATTCAGTGGGATGTACTGCTCAAAGAGACGCTCAAGCATGAAATAAGTTGAGTTCCAACGTGTTGGGACCTCCTGGATGAGTGCTTTGACTGGCAACTTATGCTCATGCTGAATGACCCGTAGCAGCTTCCGTCCTTTGAAAGAATGGTTAAAGTGCGTGCATATTCTTCTGCAGATGGCCATTATGTTGCTGACTTTGGCTTCATTTTTCAGAAAGTCTTGCACGACTAAGTTTATGCAGTGTGCCAAACAGGGTACCCTGAAATAATGTCCTTCTCTCATTGCCTTCACTACATTACTGCCATTGTCGGTGGAAACAAAACCAATCTTAAGGCCTCTTGGTTTCAGCCATTCAAAGACCTTGTCGTTAAAGTCAGACAAAATGTTTTCAGCAGTATGACTTTTGTCCATACCAAACATGGCTATAGTTGCATGTCTGCGCGTATCATTAAAAATTCCAGCAACGTCACGGAGGCCTGAAGTTAACTTGTCTTTAACACCTGCAAAAGAGATCCAGTGTGCGGTGATGCACATGAAATCTGTAGCATCGCAACTGCTCCACATGTCTGTTGTCAGGTGGATACAATGGACAACACTCTGTTGTAAGGCTTTCCCAATCAATTCCAGCACGTCGTGGTGTAGTGCTGGAACAGCCACTCGGGCAAAATAGTAGCGACTGGGAACGTTCCATTTTGGGCAGAGGGTTGCCACTAATTCCAGAAATCCAACAGCCTCAACAAATGAAAATGGGAGAAGGTCCAGTGCTAACATTTTCGCAAGTTTGGCATTGTACAAACGTGCTACTGGGTGGTTCCGCTCGTACTTTCCCTCCTGCCTTAACATGCTAGGAATGGTAAGCTGCTTTGCATGTCTTTGAGTTATGCTAGACGGACCACCTTGAATCGAAGACTTTGCACTCCTTGGTGTCTCCAGCTGACTCTGGTGCCACTGAGAAGTTGCTGATGCGGCGGATGTGGACTTTACCACTCCAGTGCTGGCGACAGGGGTCCATTGTGTACCACTCCTAGATAGAAGGTCATCGTCTCCCTCTTCTTCTACCTCCTGGTCAACCATGAGTGGACCTTGTACCACTGTATCCCCACCAACACGAGTGCTAACATTTTTTAAGCTTGCAAGGTGGTTCTCCCACCTGATCAAGTGTGTTTTTTTCAAATGGGTCGTTTGGCCTCCAGTCCCATAGTTTGTGCCAAGCTTACCACGACTAACATTGACATGACAAATGGTGCATACAGCAATGTTCTCCTGAACTGGGTGAACCGTAAAGAAGTCCCACACTGGGGAGGTAAACTTTTGTCTCCTGCCATAGGAAGAGGAGGACCCACTGCCAATGCCGGATGGACTGGAGGATTGTGGAATTTCACTATGGGACAGCTCAGTCCTAGTACTGCCACTACCTCCTTCTGTTGAAGTGGCGCTTCTGCTGGATGTCGGATGCTGCCGGGCCTTCGCTGATGAAAAAATTGGAGCTGGTGTTACTTTGGGTGTTGAGTGTGTAGGAGTTATGCGTGGTACCTGCTCATCAGTCATTGCAGCATTTCTGGATAGGGTGAAAATGTTGGTCTCTACATCCTCTGCACCAGGAATAACGCTTGTGATGATGACAGTGTCAGACCCGTCTTTATCACCAGCAGTATCCTGCTCACCTACATCGACCTCCATAAGTTCAAGCCTGCCTGGAAACTTACTTTTTCCTAGCATGGTCTTCTTGGGATGTCTCTCCTTTGAATGCGCAGATAGTTGTGGCTGCCAATCCGTATCAAGGTCATCGGAAGGGATGCTTTGCGAAGAACTCGATGCACTAACCCTCCTTTCCCTTGGTGAATTCAAAGGAAATAGATCACCTACAGAAGTGGCTTTCTCTTCTTCTTGCTCGGAAGGAGGCTCTACTTCCTGAACTGCCCCGACTTCGGGAGGAACAACTACTACTATTTGGTGCGGAGATGGTGGTTGTTGTTCTTGAGGAAGTACTATTGCGGGCTGGGGTTTTTCAACAACAACTGTTGCGGGCGGTGGTTGTGGTTGTTCAACAACTGTTGCGGGAGGTGGTTGTGGGTGAACAACTCCTATTGCGGGCGGTGGTTGTGGTTGTTGAACATCTACTGCTGGCGGTGGTTGTTGAGCACTTCCATCTTGCGTGGATTGTGTACTACTTTGAGACAGCGATAAGTTTAGTTCTGGCTCAGTATCACTGCTCGCAAGCAGAAGGCTGGCTACCTCTTCGACCCTCATCATGTGCTTGGCCCTGGGATGCTGGCTTGCCCCCACTAATGCAGATGTGCTGGTCCCAGCTTGCACCCCAGACCCCGCTGCTGCAGGCGTACCTTTTGGGGTGCCAAAAAAGGTTTTGGGGTCCATACCAGACTTAAGTGACACTTCTTTCTGCTGTTCCTTCTTCGCAGCAACTTTCTTTGTGGTGGAGGACCTGGTAGCTTTCTTAGGGCCCATCTTCTTCTGATGTCAGTCAGCTCACAGCAGCACAAATTGCAGAGATGTCTGGTCAGATGAGTCACACACCACACGTGGCGTACAACTGAAGGACGTCCGTCTGGCAGTAGAACGAGCGATGGATGAAAAAACAACCAGCACCTCCTCAGTCTTTTTTGTGCACCTTCAAGTAAAGAAGGCAGAACAACATCAGTCAAACAAGCAGTAAGGCAACATGAACAATTGAAAGACACACAGGCCAATGTATAAAAGACAAAACAGAAGACTAATAATACCAGTCCAGCAGCACCACAGCTCAAAGGCCACATGAAGTCCAGAAAGAACCAATAAAGTCAAGCAGGCCTATAGATATCAATATGGACAGAAAAAGGAGGATGCCTGCTGCACATGACAGGTTAATGTGCAAGGAATAAATAGCCCGTGGCTAAGACAGAGGTTGTAAACATAACACCGCAAAAACACATACAAACAAACCCCTGCCCAGACAACACATTGTTGAATGCAATGCCATACACACACATGCCCTAATGATGTTAATTGCATACACCGAACTAAAACAGCTACATAAAGGCAGCACCCCCGCTAACTACTACCTCTGGGACTCTGGCCTACTGTGAGATCAGACAGAAAGCTGGGAGTCCAATGATAAATGCACAAAGGAAGTACCTTCAAAATGGCCGCCACCACATGGCCTAGCCACCACCAGCAACATGAAAAGTAAAAGAAAAAAGAAGACAGACAATAAATGCCTCTGGGAAAGGGACAATGCTTTGTTTTGTTTCACAAAGTAGCCGCAACGCTGCCCACGTGGTCAGCCCACCCACAAACAAGAAGACAGACACAGTAATTGTTCCAGGCTCCAAAAACTACAACCAAATGACAAATTCTGTTTTTTTGGGTGCACAAGAAAGACCTGCAACATTTTCGAGAAACTTTTATGCAACTCGGGACATATTGTCCGCGAGAATGCAAAATCGGCGGGTTCGGCAGCGCGAAAAGAAGAAAACGTCGTTTTCGCGTTCCCGAGCAAGTACATTGAGCGCGCGAACAAGACAAAAAATGTAATGTCGCGTCAAGAGTTGATTAACTTTAATGCACCTATGGCTATGAGTAGTAGTAACTCTGCCCTACTGCCACAATACAATAGTCAAAAACCTTGGATGCCTATGGCAAAAGCACAAAGGAAGGACACACAAAATGGCCGCCAACATAGGGCCTGGCCACCAACAACAACATGGCAAAATCACAAAGGATGTATACACAAAATGGCCTCCACCACATGGCCTGGCCACCAACAACAACATGGCAAAATAAATCACAAAGGAAGCATACACAAAATGACCACCACCATAGGGCCTGGCCACCAACAACAACATGGACAACTTTACAAAATGGCCTCCACCACATGGCCTGGCCACCAACAACAACATGGCAAAATAAATCACAAAGGAAGCATACACAAAATGGCCGCCACCACATGGCCTGGCCACCAACAACAACATGACAAGAAAGAGAAGACAGACAATAATGCCTATGGCAAAGGGACAATGCTTTGCTTCACAAAATGGACACACCACACCACAGCCCAAATTGGTCACCCCACCCAAAAAAAAAAAAAGAAATTACATAGAGGACAGAAAATGGAAGTGGTCCATGCTCCAAAAAGAGAAAACTACAACCAAATGACAACATAACATAAATGAGGACTTTTTGGGTGCACAAGAAACACCTGCAACATTTTCGAGAAACTTTTATGCAACTCGGGACATATTGTCCGCGAGAATGCTAAATCGGCATGTTCGGCAGCGCGAATGAAATAAAAAGTCGTGTTCGCGTTCCCGAGCAAGTACATTGAGTGCGCGAACAAGACAAAAAATGTAAGTTCACGTTCTCACACTGTGCGAAGTTACCAAAACTACCCAAGCTGTATTCCTAGGGTTACCTAATGGCAGAAATTGACAGAGTATTTAAAGTTTAAACACACCCAAAACCAGAAATACCCCACACATAAAAATAAGATTTTCTATATCAATCCAAGCCATCCATGATTTTCACATTAAGGGTACACCACAAAAACAGTTGATTAACTTTCATGACCCTATGAGTAGTACCTATGGCCTACTGCCAGAGTAGGCCACAAGGTTGGAGGCCTATGGCAAGAGCAAAGTGGCTGGAAACATAAAATGGCCGCCAACACATGGCCAGGCCAACCACAGAAAGTTAATACAATGAACTCAAGCATGCCTACACACTAACTACATGGGGTACTAGGGTCAGATATTGGCTTAAAAATTAGAAACATTTTAAATTCCACAAACAGAAATTCCACAACAGACATTGCTATTGCATAATGAACATAATCCAATGCCATCCATGATGTTTGTTTACAAACTGGAATAAACATTTAAACACAGACTACAGAAACATGATTGGACCCATGGGTACCTCTATATGAAGCCTGGATGCAAGTTAAAAAAAAATACAATTTGGGACCTCATGAAAGTACAGGCCTCAATCAATAATTTAATTCCAGGATTGAATACTGTAGTTAAAAAAAAATCAAATCAAACAAGCACAAGTCTACATCACTCATACATTACACAAACTTACTTGAAAAAGAGAATTCCAATTCAAAAAGTCCTCATTAAATCCAAGGTAAATCAGTAATGCAGCCAACACAGACAGAAAGTGATCCTTCCAGCTCAAAATCCAAAGGAAAGTGAGCACCACATGGACAAAGCACTGGGAGGAGCCTGGTGGACAGGAACAGGAAGTTGTAAACTCAAGAGCCCTTCCTCCTTACTCTTCAAAAAAAGAGTAGAAACAAAAAGAGGGGTCCTTCCCCCCTAAAAATAAAGCCAAAGGTACAACTTTAAGGTTTTTAGCTTTTTTTTCCTAACCAAAATGGTAATTTATTATGGTTTTAACATGCTCGCGAGTTATTCTGTGCAAGAATGCAGTTTCTGCGTGTTCGGCAACTCGATCTTACCAAAAAGCATCCTCGCGCATCCTTATGACGCTATCGCGCATCCAAATGACGTTATCGCGTTCGCACAGTCGCACGGGACTGTGCGAGAGTGTTTCCAAACATGGTGGCACAAGCGACCAGGAAAAAACGAACGCAGAACGAAGGTAAGCCATTGCCGCGCACGCGATAATGTTATTCAGCGTGCGAGAACTACGCTACGCACCGGATCGCGGAGTAATCGACAGCTACGCGTTCTCCGCGGAACGCGGAGCTGCCGAAACTCCGCAAGCTCCGCGAACGGAGCGTAGTTCTTCGCCCAGGGTTAATGTGAACCTAATGTACTGATCATTCTTATTCATTGGAATTTAAAGGTGCACCTTTGCTAATACTTTAAGGGTCACATGCATCATTGTAGGAATTTGCGATTCCTAATTGCGAAAATTAAGGAATCGCAATTTAGGAATTGCAAAATCCTATGCATCAAGAAATTGCAAAAGTTTTTGCGATTCCTTAATTTTCTTTATTTGCGATTCCTTAATTGCGAATCGCTATTAAGGAATCGCATTACAGTGATTCCTATGGGCCTAGAGGCCCATAGGAATCAATGGGAAGGCATTCTCATTTTGCGAATTCGCAATTAAGGAATCGCAAAATGAGAATGCAATTTCAAGGGTGCAGGGGGGGTCCAAAGGACCCCCCCCTGCACCCCTGAAATGTCACGTAAGTACATTTTACTCACACACATGTCCCAAGGGCATGTGTGTGTGTAAAATATAAGTTTCAAAAATGCACTTTTGTGCATTTTTAAACCTTTTTGCAAATTACCATGAAGGTTTACTTCATGGTAATTTTCCCCTTCCTAATTGCGAATTCGCAATTTAAAAAAAATCATGCATAGCATTTAAGAAATCGCAAAATTTGCGATTTCTTAAATGCTATAGCAATTTAAGAAATCGGAAAAAAGTGCGATTTCTTAAATTGCGAAAAATGGAATGCAAAAACCAATGAAGCATGTGCCCCTAAGTTGACAATTTAGGATTATAATTTTTCATGCTGTATAAATGCTATTTTTCATTTTCTACTAACATGACATTTCTTACAAGTAGTCACACACACATTCTAAGTTGAAGAATAGATACATTATTGTACGAGTAACAGAGAGAAAAAGCCAGAGAAGACCTTGATAAAAAAAAACATGAGGAGTCAGAGAGTTAACTGGAAGGCCTATTCAACAATGTTTTAACCTGGCGTGTGCGTAAGAAGACGAAGAGGCCTATTCTCAAGAACGTGTGATAACCATCGCAGGAAAATGATGCCCTGTTAAACAAGCATTCTCAACACGGCCATACCATGCAATAGTCTCCAGATATCTTGTCAAATGTCTGTATTAAAATCAACACCACGCCGCAAAAATGCGAACGCAAAAAATCCGGCGATGAGGCCAATCGCGGTACAAAAAGCAGCGAAAACCAGCGACAGGCCTACAAATCCCACGCGTCAGGTGGGAAAAAGCACTATAAAAGCAGAGTAAATAAACTGTGAAATGACAACGTGCTAGCACAACCCCACAGCTGTGATGCAGATAGATCAAATGCCCATTGTCCAAATCAGATATGCCATTACCAACAAACAGCCACAATGTACAGAGACATGCATTCAGTATGTAACCTGCACCAATATGGAAACAAACATGGTACACACCGTGAAACGCATCTTCCCCTCACATTGCATAGGGACAAACAACACCCCCTGCACACCAATGTGCCATATCCATGATCAAATAAGAATGAAACCACGGACTAATGTAGGTGCAGTGAGTCCTCCTTACGTACATGTTGGCCATGTCTTGGGACGTGGGACACAGAGTGCATCCCTGCAACATGGCGGCACATATCAGAGCACAAAAGAATCCCTGTTGTTACTTGTAGGCCACATATGACAGCCAAAATGAAATGAATTGGGACACATGTGAAATGCCAAAGAGTGGAATACCTTAACAACTGTGACACACAGAACTGGCAGTTCAGATACGTGACTATAAACAGCCTCACAGCACAGAGGAGACACACCCACCATCCATTAACATATCCCTCAATTGACAGCACAACATGTCTCAACCACACTTGTCTGAGTGAAGTGCATGTACAGATGAGTGACATGCATGCAGGGAATGTGTGTCAGAATGCTTTTATTAGCACATGCAGTGCTTGTGGTCTGTCAACGTACTGTGCCATGACTGCTAAGGACCCACACAATGTGACGTCAACCAAAGAAAAAATTGTCAATGATGTAGTCCCTACGGGCTATTCCTGCTGCGGCTGCAGTGGGCTGTGGTCCACCTGCCTTATCTTCATCATCATCGTCCAGTGCATCTGGCACTCATATTCATGGGGTTTTGCTGCGTACACATATGTTGTGCAACACACCACATGCAACGATTATCTTGCACACGAGGTCTGGACTGTACAGGAGCTTATCACCTGTGACGTCCAGGCACCTGAAACGTGACTTCAACACACCAAATGTCCGCTCTACGATGCCTCTGGTGCGTTTGTGGGCCAAATTGTACTGCCTCTGGGCCTGTGTGTATGAAGCTCGGAGGTGTGTCATCATCCAAGTGCAGAGTGTGTATCCTTGTTCACCTGTGACCGTGCAGAGAGACATGAGTCAAGATTACATACTGCATGATGTTTTGGCATGCTCACTGCTTCATTGGTGTGTGGAATGTGTGATCTAGTGATTCCTGTATGATATGTACTGCATGTTGCACATGAGCTGCATCACTGGGTACTACGTAGCCACAGTGCTGCACCCCGAGCACATTCACTAGTGTGCGCAGCGCAATTATATCACATGCACCCCTACAGCACACGGTTGACATGCCTGTCTGCGCTTGTCTACAAGCCTGAGTACGACACAGTGAGGATGCAGCGCAGAATGTGGCTGGCCACGTGTGCGTACGCCCATTGCAAGGACAGAGCTGACACAAATGTAGAACACATTGCTGGCTGCACTCGACATGCAGTTGAGGGTACATCTTTGGCTCATGCTGCACTAATGGCAACACACACAACAGTTGGCATGTGTGATCCCTGACCACGAGCAGGCATGCCCTCCCCCACGTACCCCTTCTGCCGAGGAGCATGCCACTTAGCAACATCGTCCATTGCGGGATGGGTGGCGAAGACACTACAACAGAGACACACGCATCAGCCACATCCTTGTCAAGGCCCATGCTGAACCACACCCAGATCCATGTGTAGAGGGGCCACACCCCAACGCAGTGCTGTTGTATGCCTGTCCACCCCACTTATGCACACATGAAGATACGACACGGTTACATGCCCCAGGTCAACACCACTGCCTGCGGTGACATGGTTGAGCACGCTCCACACAGCACAATGTAATGTAGAATGGCCCCGAGCCCACATGCATACATAATGACCACATGGACACACTGAGTGACTGTGTGGGACTGGCCACGGGCACATGCGCCCGGCCCCTATTATTGTCAGGGTCCCATCTCCAGTGACGCCTGTGCTGGATGGGTGTTGGGTAGTGTAAGCCACCATTCAGGGGTTGGGTGTTGCTGGCAATAACCACAACAGTGAGCAGACAATCAGCAGTACAAGGTACTGACATCATGTGTCCCTGAAGTGAACAGCACAGAGTTTGTGACCCCGGATGCACAGCGGCGGGCACAGCCACACCACCACGGGATGGTGAATTGCGGTGCACTGAGGTAGGGCCACGGGAGCTGAGCGTGTACTCGTAAATGTCAAAGGGGAATGTCGCGGAGGGTCGCGGAAGACAGTGGATGGTGTCCCTCTAGGGCATGATGCTGTGGGCAGAAGCAAGCAGAAACAGACAAATGACGGAGTTGAATGCTACAAACTCCACTTTTCCACCTTGTCAACATCAGCTACATGTAGAGGACGACAACCTCCAGCCCATGGGCCCAGACGCCACGGACGTACAAACAGAGATCGACCATGATTTTCAGGGCACACACTCAGGGGCACCAGAGCTGGAAGGGGATGCAGTCTGCGATGATGCCTGTACAATTACATGGACTCTGCCATGTAGAGGGCAAGACTCAGTTCAAAATGGGTGACCTACTCCACCGCAGTGTGTCCCTTAGCCAGCGGTCATCAGGGACCCACAGCCACATGTGGCAGACATGCGCTGCACGGAGTCAGGGGCACAAGTGCCGTTGTTGGTAGTGTCCCATCACCTCCGTAAAGGTGAGCCTTTTCTCCTCCGGACTGAAGTGCAACTTCCCCTTACTCATCTACTTGCGTACCATGACATGAACACTGCCATGAAGATATCAAGACTCAGTTCCAAAAATGCAACCTAGTTGGCCGCAGGGCCGGACAGAGGCTGCAGTTAGCGCAGGTTCACTGCTGTCCAGTCATCTCCTGGATCTTTAACACACAATGTTGGAATGGCATATGTATTAGATTTGTGGGTGACATAGGTAGTGACACCAGAGCTGAGTGTGTGTTTAGCCAGCGATGATGCCATGTCTTGCCAGTGACGGACTGCATTGGATTGGTGTGAGGCCTGCTGGACCGCAGTGTGGTCTAAAGGCCGCAGACAGCAAGTGCCCATAGACACGTTTGGTGCGAGTACTCTGCACAGCCTTGGTTGCACCCCATCGAATGGAGAATAGTGAGTTAACCTCAGCCTTAAATGATGTTCCCTGCTATGGTGTAATCAAGACTCAGTTCCAATTATCAATTCGACCTATCCATGAACCGAGATCTTGTCCTCACAGCAACCTAAAGCTCCTTTTCACGAAGACGAAGGCATGTTCTAATGAGATACAAAAGTCAGGGGAATAAATACCCTACAATGATTCATTCGCCTACTCATTAATATGCTCTCCCTGATCAAACACAATGTAGAATTTGCAGAGCTGCTGACAGCTCACAAAGTAGACATGGCCTTTGTCACAGAAACCTGGACAAATAGTACCTCTGATCTTGACTTGTCCTTAGCTATACCTCAAGGATTTACAATCATTAAAAATGATAGACCTGACAAACGGGGAGGAGGCATAACGTTTATAGTCAATAACTCTTTAACTTCAGAAAGATCCCCTGCAGATAGCAGCGCTGACTGTGAATTACTTTCATTTAGATTCACCTTAAGTCCTAATTACACTTTTAATGGCACATTGCTGTACAGACGCCCTGGTGCAAAAAGTAAATTTTAGGAAATTATTAATCCAATAATCGATTCAAGTTTGGGCTCAGAAGACTACTGCATACTAGGTGACTTTAACTACCACCTGGAAAATCCGGATGATCATAACACAGCATCATAATAGAGTTGATGTCCAACGCTTGGTTGGGACAAAAGTTCATACACCCTATACACAAAGCTGGGCACACTCTGGATGGAATATTTACATCCTATTCCCATCTAAAAGTACAAGAGGTTCTCCCAATTCCTTGGTCAGACCACAGGGCTATCCTATTCAAAGTAACCACCTCACATCACTTGCCGAGCCTGCATATTCCTCATAGGATAATAAAAGGTCACAACTGGAGAAGCATAGACCCCAGCAGATGCAATATACTCTAGCAGCCTTTAAACCTGATCTAAGTTTAGATACAAACTTGGCAGCAGACAGTTTCACTAATTGGATTCAATCAGCAGTAAACTCACTAGCACCAGACAAAAATCATAAAGCGCACAAAGAAATCAGAGCCCTGGTTCTGTGATGCCTTGCACAAACAGAAACAACTCTGTAGAAGAGCTGAGAGACACTGGAGAAACACCTATTCAACAGTCAATAAAACCTTATACTCTCAAGAACTGAGTTCGTATAAAAAGCTGAAATTGGAAAAAAAACAGGTATTTTTCAGAAAAAAATGCATCAGGCAGGTAACTCTAGCAAAGCTCTTTTTGCAACATTAAAGGAATTAGTCAAATTGCCTGAACCACAACAAAATGATCATAGTGTTCCATTCTGAAATCAACTCGCAGGGTATTTCAGGGACAAGGTGGAATCTATTTTCGAATCCCTGAGAGATCAGGATAACAGTACAGCAGCCTCCTCTGTTATTCCCCCCCCCAATGCTCCATTAATAACCTGAACGCTTTCATGTCACCATATATAGAACAGATCTCGAAGGTAATTCACTCAATTAAATCTGGAGCTCCCTGTCCTCCAAAAATATATCATATGGTACAGGATAATATCAGTGAACAACTTAGCACACTGTTTAAACTAAGCATCACATCCGGTATCTTTCCAGAAGCATGGAAGACAGTTTCAATTCTTCCTCTGTTGAAAAAATCCAACCTAGATCCTAGTGACAATAGTAGCTATAGACCAATTGCGAGAATTCCCTTCCCAGCTAAAGTACTCTACAGACTTGTTGGATTCTTCCCAATATGGGTTCCGACAAGGCATGGGACAGAAACTGCACTGATCATGGTAGCAGAGGAGATACGGGCAATTTTAGACACCGGTGCCAAGGCCGCCTTGATACTGTTGGATCTAGCTGTGGCATTTGACACCGTAAATCATGACATTCTAATCAAAAGACTCCAAGAGGTAGGAGTCAGGAACTCTTCCCTCAAGCTAATCAAATCTTATCTGAACAATAGGAATCAATATGTTCAGATCGGCTCAGAGCAGTTTACTCTGCCGTGTGGAGTGCCCCACCCTATTCAACCTATATTTGACCCCTCTAGCCAATACGCAGACAACACCCAAATTGTGGTGTCCATATCTTGCAGCTCAGAGGAAACAGCTGACCGCTTCAGCCAATGCTTGTCCCACATAAATCAATGGATGCGCACAAATTGTCTAAAACTCAACGGGACTAAAACAGTGGTTCTTCTATTCGGGTATGATACCTCCTTCTGGTCACAGAACTGCTGGCCTTCCAGTATGGGAAATCACCCCACCCCAGTCTATAAAGTGAGGAATTTGAGCATCATCATCGATGAGAAACTTACCTTCCAACACCAGATCAATAAGGTCATCTCCCAGGTCTTCATAACACTAAAATCCATCCGTAAAATACGCACTTTCCTTCCTCTAAAAGCAGTAAAAAGATTAGTGATGGTGCTGACCATGGCAAGACTGGATTATGGAAACGCCTTATGCCTAGGCCTTCAAAAACAATATCTGCTTAAATTGCAGTGGGTGCAGAATGCAGCCACCAGACTGCTGTTGGACATCCCCAAATTTCAGTCCATCTCAGAAAGTCTAAAAAAACGCCTCTGGCTCCCATGAAGAAAAGGATTGAGTTCAAATACTTATGCCTGGCGTACAAAGCATTGTTTGGAAATGGACCATCATTCTTGAAAAAACACCTTACATGGTATCTTCCATCCAGACAGCTACGATCAGCACATAACAAACATCTCCAGAAACCAAAATGTAAAAAAGCCCGCTGGGGGGGAAGAAGCTTTGTCCTGGGTACAGTGAGGCTTTAGAACTCGCTAAATAATAATAGCTGTGCAATGTTGATTGGATTCAGAAAGTTGCTAAAGGCATGGCTATTCTCAAACTAAGCTACACCATCTTCATATGAATCCCTGGTACAGCCCTCCACACAGTGCCTAGATCCCATAATCAAATCTAAATCAAATCAAATCAGATGTTTTTCTAGCATCACCCACCCTTGTTCACTGGCATAAGCATAGAGAGCAGCAGCAGCAAATGTGAAAACACCTGCACCAAGTTTAATTATCCCGCCCCACTGACCAATGTACCGCCCCAGTGCAAAAATGCATCCTGGTTACTGCAGTTTATATTTCAAATTTAACCCAAGTGGATGCTGCAATGCCCCATTTGTTCGTGCAAGTTCTTTCCCCAGTGGGTTGTTAAAAGTCGACAAGTCTGAAGTCCTGCCCTTACTCAGTCAATTGAATCAGATACGTTATTCCTTCCTTCAGTGCACAGGCTCCTCTGCACTGCGGATCCACTCATTCTGCAGCAGGGCGCCTTCGCGGTCAGAGTGAGCCGCTTATATGCCACAAGAAAAGTTGCTCCCAAATGAAGGCACCACACATGGCGTGCTTAAACTTCTTTTATTTAATGACAGCAGCTAACACCAGCCTTTCTCTTAAAACCAAATCTGTTTCGCCAGATGCTCGAAATGTGTCTGGCGAACCAGAGTTGGTTTTAAGAGGAAAGGTGGTGTTAGCTGCTGTCATTGAATAAAAGGAGTTTTAGCACAACATGTGTGGCGCCTTCATTTGGTAGCAACTTTTCTTGTTGGATACAGAATGATTGGTCTGAGAGAGGTTTATTGGACTGGGAATTGAAATAGCAATGCACAGAGAATGCAAGAATGGCAACCTTTTATCTATTGCCCAAATTTCATAAGAGTACGGTGAACCCACCTGGGAGGCCAATAGTAAGCTCCATTGGATCCTTATTAGAAAACAGCTCCAGATTTCTTGACTTATTCTTACAGGCATATGTGATCAAGCTCCCTTCCTAAATAAAAGAGAGCACTGATTTTTTTGACAAAATTATATGACATCCCTTGGAAAAAAGAGTACATCATGGTAACCATGGATGTCATTTTGTTGTATACTTCAATCAAACATGAAATGTGAATACAGGCCTGCAAGAGCTTTATGAAGTATCGGCCAGTGGAATGGTTAGAACACACACAAATGTTAGTGGACATGTTTGAATACTGTCTTACACACAATGTGTTTACATTTGACGGGAAATTTTACCAGCAAGAACAAGGAACAGCAATGGGTACCTCCTTCACCCCCACCTACGCAAATCTCTTCATGGGGTGGTCGGAGAAGGAGGTTGCCTGGGCACGGAGAACAACATGTTTATGGAACAGGTGGTTATATGGACCAGGTTTATTGATGACCTTTTTATTCTCTGGGAGGGCAGTAAGAAGGATCTGAAGCTCTTTATGAAAAATTGAACATCAACCAGTATAACCTACAGTTAACCTACACTTGGAGCCAACAACACTGCACCTTCCTTGATATACATCTAGAGGCCCATGAATACATCTTAGCCACCAGGATCCATAGAAAACCCAATGCAACCAATTAGATCTTACATTCTAACAGTGGCCACCCAGGTGCGCATTGAAATGGAGCATCCCGTACAGCCAGATGCTGAGAATCTGCTCCACTGAAGCAATATACAATGAAGAGATCGATTGAGAACAGGGGCGATTTTCTATCAATGAACAGTTTATCAGATATGTTTCTTTTGCAGAAATAAAACTCTCTCTTTAAAAGAGGTATTGCGCTAACACTTTACACGTTAAAATGACCACATTAAATCAAACTATCAGTCTCAGATGTGAAACATAGATATGCCCCTAGAAAACAGGGATACCGCAGGGGTGGTGAAGAACAGCATCTATGCACTTTGATTAGGATGTTCGTGAGTGAGTACCTCCATAGAGCACATGTCACTTTAAATGGCTAAATGAATATTTTTTGGCATTTAGCTGAATAGGAATCCAGTAAGGGGGCAAAGTATTTGCACATGACACTTTATTGAGAACCCATGACATTAGGAAACGATCCTTGTGTAACACAGGGCACTTTAAAATAGTTTTATCTTTTGGACTTTTATGTACTCTACTCATGAATTTACCTGTTGGGGATTAATGACTTACAAACTTACACTCATATCTACTTCTGTTCCATGTCAAGCAATGGCGCTAGACTATGTTTCCATTAATGTGAAATGCAATAAGGAGGGATACTGTTCAACTGTGAAATAATTGATTTTTGATATACTACTATTCATTTATTATTTTTTAGCCCTAGTATGGTGATAAAATATATTGTAAATACACACATGTTGGTGGTAAAAGAAATATAAAACATATAAGGCAAATGGGAATCATAATGGAACGAAATAAAGAAAAAAGGTAGAAAAGATAAAAAGAAAAAACATATTGCATTGCTTAAGAACATGATAAAATGTTTTTTATAAGATTTTTCCTTTGAAATGTGATGAAGTGAATAACTGATGGCGGGGATTTTTTGCCAAAGAAATATTAAGGAAGGCATTGCTCTAGTTGTAATTAGTGGTTATGGACATGAAAGAAGGACATGTAATAAAATGTGTGCAAAGTCAAACCCACAGTGACCCAGTAAAAGGCAATTTCAGAAACGCGTTGGTCTACACTTGTATATTGAAGAACCACTTTTATTACTTATTGGTTAAGCCTAAAATAAAAAGAGAACTTTTGTACCAAACTGACCTGGAAGTCGGAGTTTCTATTTGTGCTTAATGGACATGTGCCGCAGTGGGATCGGGTTCCCAGGAGGAAGGAAATCCAACTGACATACATATATATATTCACTGAAAAAAAACACACGTTTCAGGGACTTTATAGGTATTTGGACACTTCACTCATACAAAACCAGAGTAATTTGCCCATTATAGTTAGTTGAGCTAACAATAACTTGCACCCCGCAATGCACTGCTGATGATTTCACATATTACATCATTCATGACATGGTCAGTGACATCACTGATGACTCACTGATGGCATCTCAAATGACATAATTGATGACACAATCCAGTAACTGTGTGTTTCTGTAATGTTTAAATATGTTTTATATACATATATGCCAAGGTGTATTGAAGAACGAGTGGGTGTATAAGTGTCTGAATGGATGATTTAGTAGGTGCGTGATTGACTGTATAAGTGAGTGATTAAACATGTCTTACTGAATGAATGGGTTATTGACTAAGCTGTGTGAATGTCTGTATCAGTCTGTCAGTTGATGTATAAGCGGATGCATTGGTTGGTGAGTAGCTACATGAGTGTCTATATGGGTTACTCATTGGTTCTCTGAGTATCTGTATGTGTGCCTGAATGTCTGTGTGGTTGGTTGGGGGATGTTTGAATGGATGTTTCAGTGTACATGTGTGAGTAACTACATATTTTAAAGAAAGTATATGTGGGTGTTGGACTATATAAATGACTATATGTGAGTGATTGTGAGACTGGCTGTATGGATGAGTATGTGCTTTTGCCCTGTAACCTGTATTGTTCAGTGGTTAGGCCAAACCCTTCAATCAAAGCACTCTTCAGGACTATGCAACCATCAGCATCCTCTTCTCTTACAGTGAGGAGCTTGTCTCTACCTTTGTCTGCAAAGGAGAGCCACAAGATTGTTTCTGTATGAATAAGTGAGGTGATGTGTGCATAAATGTATAGGTAAATACATATGAGTGTGATTGATTCTTTGCATGACTGGGTAGCTGTGTTTGTAACTCTATAGGTGAGTGGGGGTGTGTGACTGCCTTTATAGGTGTATGAGTGCATATGGTAGTGGCTGTATTGATGAGTGAATGCATGTATGAGTGACTGTATGGATGAGTGAGTAGATGTGCGTGTAGACCTAGGAATCAGTGAGTGGCTATCTAGTAACTGGTATTGGTGTGTACATGGTTTCGAAAATGGTAGTCTGTATTTTACAGTGGGTGTATCAAAGGTTATATTAGGGTGTGAGGAGGTGCATCAGATTATCACATGGATGATGTTATCAGTGATGTAATTTGAAATGTCGTCAGTGATGTCACTGACCATGTCAGGAAATATGTAATATGTGACATCATCAGCAGTGCATTGTGAGGGGGTGTACAGTTAGCTCAACTAACTATAATGGCCGAATTTCTCTGGTTTTGTACAATTGAAATGTCCAACTAACTATAAAGTCCCTAAAACCTGTGTTTGGGTTTTTTAAATGCTAATTTCTAACTATAACACCCCTGACACCTGTGGTATTTTCAGTGAATTTCTAAGGTTTTTTAAATGCTAATTTCTAACTATAACGTCCCTGAAACCTATGTTTTTTTCAGTGAAGTTCAAAGGTTTTTTTGAATGCTAATTGCTAACTATAACGTCCCTGAAACCTATCAGTTTTTCAGTGAATTTCTAAGGATTTTTAAATGTTAACTTCTAACTATGCCTACAGATGTATGACATGGTTAGGGGATGAAGTTCCCTTGCCTCCTGAGGGTCCCTGCGGCCCAACTAGACCTCATGTTATCTCTAGCAAGCCCTATACAGCTGGATTGCTGATAATGGTCTGAGGCCACGCCCCCTTTTTAATTCACTCTGCAAACGAGCCTCCTGGTGCACTGCTGCTCGGGGATGAAGTCCACTTTGGTCCTGAGGTCCTCAAGACACAAGAGGACCTCATCGCCCCACCAGAAGTATGCCAAGAGGTACGTTTGCAGAGTGGTGTAAAAGGGGGCATGGCTTTGGACCACCTCTCAGCAATGCCACTGTGTGGGGCTTATTGGAGGTATCTGGTACGCTAGCTGGCCCCCGGTGACCCTCAGGATTCAAGGGGACTTAATCCTCCAACATAGAATGTGCCCAGAGGCACATTTGCAGAGCGGTGTAGGGAGGGGGCGGGGTCAATGGCAAGATTCCGGCTTTTCTTTTAAAAATATTTTTAGAAGGGGGGCTGTTTGGCCTCCCTTCTTTTAGTATTTTTAGGGCCATGGGGATCCCATCCACCAGGGCCTGAGCTGTTTTTTTCTTTAAAACAAAAAAGGGAAGGGGGCTGCATGGCCTCCCTTCCCAAGGCCACTATTGGCCCTAGGGACCCCATCCCCCGGGGCCTGTCCTAATTTTTATAAACAACTTTTTTTATTTTCCCTAGGGCCTGGCCTCGCCTTTTTTATTTTAATTTCCACGGGGGGGGGGGCAGTTTAGCCCCCTTCCCATGTCCACTTTTGGCACCGTGGACCCCACCCCCTGGGGCCATCCCTTAATGTTGGGGACCGTGGGGGAGCCCAAATGCCCCTACGGTCCCAGCTGGCTCCCCACCTCCTGCTTGAGCCAGCATTGCTTTTGGACAAGGGGAGCTGCTAACATGCAGCTCCCCTTGTTCAAAAGCAATCTGCTGTGCTTCTTGGAAGCAAGAGCAGGTTTCCTACTCTCGCTTCTAAGAAGCAAAGCCGTGTTTGCTATGGCAGGTATGGGAGTCGTGCTCCGGCTCTGCCATAGCAAATGGCAATATCCCGGGGTGGGCACCCTGGGACATTGCACAAGCTGGCCCGAGTGGTGGCTGTCCAAAGGGCCAAGGAGGGCTTCAGGAGGGGGGCACACGGGCCCCCTCCCAACATTGACATAGCGACGGGAGGTGGTGGTTCCTGGTCCCTGGGGATCCGTTAAGGACCCCCATATTGACATAATTTGTGCCCCGGGGAGGTGTGGGTCCCTGGGGCAGTACTGGGAGAGGCAAGAGCCCCCCACACTTCTATAATTTAATTCGAGCCCCGGGAGATGGCAGTCCCTGGGGCTTGTGGGGACCTGAGGCTCCCCACCCCTATTAAATTAAAGCCCCTGGGAGGTGCTGGTCCCTAGGGCCAGTGTGGGGGGAAGGAGCCCCCACGCATTTTTTTATTATTGAGCCCTGGGGAGGTGGTAGTCCCTGGGGCTGTAGGGGGTCACAAGCTACCTGCATAATATATAAAGCCCCGGGGAGGTGGCAGTCCCCCGGGACCTGTCCCACTCGGTGACTCAAAGAAACGAAGCGCGGGAGTCTGCGCTTCATTAAAAAAAAAAATGTCCGCTGGATTCGCACAACCAGTTGGGCAATTTTTCTTTCTTTTATTAATTTATGGGTTTTTTGTTCCTGGGTCCTTGTGGGACCCCCTGAGCAGGCCTAGGGTGTCAGGATGTTTCTACCCTGCTCCTTTTCTGGATTTTTATCCTTTCTTTACTGTTTTCTTGTGAGTCGGTTTTTTTGAGTCACAAGATGGCTGCCAATACTTCCTGGTTTGGAGTGTTGACAGCCGATCAGAATCAAGCTGGTGCTCTAGAGGGTTTGTGAATCCGCCCTGCCCGTCAAATATCGATATGTTTACTTTTTTAATTTCTCAGGAACTATTGAAAAGATTTAAATCATTTAAAAATAACACGCTTCTTGAACCAAGACCTACCTTTATGCGAAATTTGGCGTAATTCCGTTCTGCAGTTCAGACTGTAGCTTTGTGTAAAGGTCCTATGGAAATTGACATGGGGCAAACGCATTTTGGGACCCCCATTTTTTCTTGGCCCCCACTTGACGAATCACCTAGAAACTTTTTAAGACAGGACCTGACCTGAGCGAACCATTAGTTTTGAAGATTTTGCGAAGATTCGGCATACAGAGCCAAAAATATTGGCAGAAGAAAAAACCCTTTTTGATTAGAAACAAGGTTCTAACTATAAATACCTACTGGCGTCCACCAGTAGGGAATCTATATATATATATTTTCATTGAAAAAAACACAGGTTTCAGAGACGTTATAGTTAGTTGGACATTTCACTCGTACAATACCAGTGAAATTTGGGTGTTATAGTTATTTCAGTTAACTTTAACTCGTGCCCCCCAATGCACTGCTGATGAAGTCACATATTACATCACTCATGACATGGTCAGTGACATCACTGATGACATCACTGATGATATCTCACATGACATCACTGATGACTTAACTGATGACATCATCCAGTGACCACATGTTTTAATAAAAGTTTAACTGTTTAATATATATAGGCCAAGGTGTATTGAAGAATGAGTGGATGCATGAGTGTCTGATTCAATGATTTAGTAGGTGCGTGACTGACTCTATAAGTGAGTGATTAAACGTATCTTACTGAATGCATGGGTTAGTGACTAAACTGTGTGAATGTCTGTATCAGTCTTTCTGTTTGTGTGTAAGCGGCTGCATGGGTTGGTCAATAGCTACATGAATGTCTATATGGGTTATTGATTGGTTGTCTGAGTATCTGTATGGGTGCTTGAGTGGTTGTGTGGGTGGGGTGTGTGACTCTGTGCATAGATGTGTGAGCGGGTGAATTACTGGGTGTAGGTATTCAAGAGTGCATATGTGATGGACTGTATGGGTGGGTGAGTGTTTGTATGGTGTGTTGGTGAGTGAATGGATGTCTCAGTGGTACATGTGTGTTTAACTACAGATGTGAAAGGCAGTATATGTTAGTGTTGTAGTATTAAAATGACTATAAGTGACAGTGAGTGATTGTGAGAGTGGCTGTATGGATGGGTGTGTGCTTGTATCAGTGATTGTATAAGAGCGTGTGTTAGTATCTGTATGAGTAAGTGAGGTGTTGTGTATATAACTGTATAGGTGAGTAAATGGGGGTGTGATTAATTCTTTGCATGACTGACTAGGTGTGTGAGTAACTCTATGGATGAGTGGCAGTGTGCGAGTATCAATATAGGTGTATGAGTGAAGATGATAGTCCTGTACTGATGAGTGATTGAAAGTTTGAGTGACTGTATGGGTGAGTGATTAGATGGGTGTGTAAACTTATGAATCAGTGTGTGGGTATGTAGTTATGAGTGTTGGAGTGTCTATGGTTTTGAGAATGGCAGTCTGTAATTTAAATTGGGTGTATCAATGGCTATATTAGGGTGTGAGGAGATGCATCAAATTATCATGTGGATGATTTAATCAGTGATGTCATCAGTGATGTTACTGACCATGTCATAAGGTATATAATATATGACGTCATCACACGTGTCGGGGCACAAGTTATAGTTAGCTGACCTAACTATAATGGCTGAATTTCACTGGTTTTGTACAAATGAAATGTCCAACTAACTATAACGTCCCTGAAACCTGTATTTTTTTCTGTGAATGTCAAAGGTTTTTTAAATGCTAATTTCTAAATATAACGTCCCTGAAACCTATGGTTTTTTCAGTGAATTTCGAAGGTTTTTTAAATGCTAATTTCTAACTATAACACCCCTGACACCTGTGGTATTTTCAGTGAATTTCAAAGGTTTTTTAAATGCTAATTTCTAACTATGCCTACAGAGGTAGGACATGTGCAGAAAGAGGAAGAAAGGTGCAGAAAGAAGCAAAAGAAATGCAGAAAGAGGCAACATAAGTCCAGAAAGAGAAAGAAAGATGCAGAAAAAAGCAAAAGATGTGCACAAAGAACCGACAGAGGAGCATAAACAGGCCTTGTTGCAAAGTCATCCTGTGTCCCCAACATTTTGCTGACGGGTACTGGTGGTAACTGGCTCTGAGTAACCAGGCCCAAAGCTAGTGCTATGCTGAAAGGCACTTAGAATACAGTGAAAACACCTACATACACTAGGGAACACTGTGCATTGGGGTCCCCCTGCGATTGGCATGACCTCCTCTGTAAGGCCCTAGTACATAATAGGGCAGGAGGATTAAAACTAACTCTAAGTCAGAGGTGCAGAAAGACGCTTCTTTAAGTAGTAGTCACATTTGAAGAGACGTGGAGAAAGGGTGCTGGGCCTCCGACCAGCGCTCCAGAATTCCGCTGCATGGGACTTAGATCAATGTATCAAGAGGGCTGTTTGGCCCCCAAAGTCCCTCCAGAGTAAGTTGGACTTCATACCCCATCCCGTAGTCTGGCAGGAGAAGCATTTGCAGACAGTAAGAAAATACGGCAATATTAGTAGAGAGTACAAAGTATAAGAAAAGAGAGGAGAAATGTGAGTACAGAGAGAATAGTATTAGAAGAAAAAGAAAAGTATGAGAAAAAATTAGGGAGTACCTGCAAAGAACAGCGGCAATAAGAAGAAACAGAGAATATAAGATTAGAAGAGCATATATGAATAAAGAGGTAGGAATGTAAAAAGACACAGGGCCATATTATCAAGCAAGGGCGATACATTATCGCCGCTTTTAACGGCAGGAAACTGCCGCTAAAGCGGCAATAATGGGATTGATAATATGCCCTTGTGAATTCTCATAGCATCCCAAGTTCTAGCTTTAACCTGGGCTGCTATGGGAATTCACAAGGGCATATTATCAAGCCCATTATCGCCGCTTTAGCGGCAGTTTACTGCCGATAAAAGTGGTGATAATGTGTCGCCCTTTCTTGAAATTTTTGACCCGTGGAGAAAAGACAAATATAAACTAAGACTGACCACATAAGGAGAGAGGGAGTACTATGAGAAGACAGTAAGAACTATGACAACAGTGGTGAATATAAAGACAAGAGAGAATATAAAGAGGAGTACAAATATGCAAGAAAGGAGCAAGTATGAAGTATAAGAAAAAGAAGATAGTATAATGAAAGAGGATGGAATAAGACGAGAGAGTGTAGAAAGTATGCAAAAAGGGACAAATTCAGGGGCATATTATCAAGGACTGGTGTTAAAATTAACGCCGTTTTATCGACAGGAAACTGCAGATAAAACGGCGATAATGGGCTTGATAATACGCCCTTGTTAATTCCCATAGAAGCCCATGTTAACATCAGAACATGGGCTTCTATGGGAATTAACAAGGGCGTATTATCAAGCCCATTATTTCCGTTTTATTGGCAGTTTCCTGCCGATAAAACGGTGATAATTTTAACACCGGTCCTTGATAATATGCCCCATAATTACTTAATGTACACACATGCACAGTGTGATATTAGACAAAAAAAATGAGACCATGCAATTTACTATTTACTACTGAAAAACGTTCAAGGGACTATACATATTCCATGTATATAATTACTACCTTTCAGTGAACAAGACTGACTCAATTTCCAAATACATATGCAATTTACTACATTATTTCTACCACTATTACATCAAAAAAACGAACACAATAAAAGAACAAAGACGCACAAGGGGCTTGTAATTCGACCCAGACTATATACAGAGGGAGAGAAACGAGAAAGAGGACAGAACAGGAAGTATCAAGAAAAAAATGAAATATGTAGAGAAAGGGAAGAAAATGAGGAGACAGAAGAAATAAGAGGAGAAACAGGAAAATATAAAGACAAAAAAGGGCAATATGACCACAGAGCACAATATAAGAAAAAGACAGTAGTACCGAGAGAGAGAAAATAGTGAGAGGAGAGAGAGGGGAGTATAAAAAGAGAGGCTAGAAATTATGGAAAAAGGGACAAATATCGGGTCATATTATCAAGAAAGGGCGACACATTATCGCCGCTTTTATCGGCACAAAACTGCCGCTAAAGCGGCAATAATGGGCTTGATAATATGGCCTTGTGAATTCCCATATAAGCCCAGATTAACATCACAACCTGGGCTTCTATGGGAATTCACAAGGGCATATTATCAAGCCCATTATCTCCGCTCTAGCGGTACTTTCCTGCCGATAAGAGCGGTGATAATGTATCGCCCTTTCTTGATAATATGGCTCATAATTCCTTAATGTACACAGACGCACAATGTGATATTAAACAAAAAAACAACAGCATGCATTAGGGCAAAACACATTTACTACTATAAAACATTTAACAAGGGACGAATATAGGGGCATATTATCAAGACAGGCGATAAAATTATCGCCACTTTATCGGCAGAAAACTGCTGATAAAGCGGCGATAATGGGCTTGATAATATGCTCAATGGAATTCCAATCAAAGCCCATGTTAGATGTCCTTCACATCTAACATGGGCTTCGACTGGAATTCCATAGAGCATATTATCAAGCCCATTACAGCCGCTTTATCGGCAGTTTTCTGCCCATAAATCGGCAAAAATTGTATCGCCTGTCTTGATAATTCCTTAATGTACAAAGATGCACCACATACATTCCCATACAACTGATCAACTCACCTTTCAAATTGATTTGTAGATTAAGAAGAATGCCACTCACACAGTAGATATTCTGATACAGAATCTCTCTAGTTCAGTGTTTCCAGCAGAACCATGAAATGGAACATTTTCCCTCTCATTTTACACATACATACATATAAACAACCAATTAAAATCCTTCACACATTAATACAAATTGAAACACTCATTTCTATTGCTTTAACAGTTCAAACCTTTCCAACTGACATAACTTTCCACCCTACCCCCAACAGATCATGCAAAAGTCAACTGTCAACAGAGGTCAAAAGTTCAGCACTGTATAAAACACTGCTCCTCAACAAATTTAAACTATGCATAAGCACTTACTTATAAGTACCAATAAAAAGAAAAGGCCTCATTACAAGCAACCATCATATAAACAGATAAACTTGATAGAAATCTATAAAATATATATTTCTGATTGATTATTTCTTGCTTACATACGCTTATGAAACGACTTTTAGAATTCGCACAGTACGCATACACTAAATACACCGTAAAAAAAAAATAGCATCTATCACTAATATTTTACAATCCCTGGGGACCCCATCCCCCGTGGCTCAAATATAACGTTCAGGACCGTGGGGGAAGCCCCATAACCCCCACGGTCCCAGCTGGCTCCCTGGGTCCTTCGGAACCTGGCATTGCTTTTTTTCAGAGAGACCAGCTTTCATGCTGCTCTCTCAGACAAAAAGCAATCTCCTTTCCTACTTGAAAGAGAACTCTTGCCCTACCATAGCAAACAGCAATGTCCCAAGGATAGGCACACCGTAACACTACAGGAGCCGGCCCTGGGAGGTGGTGGTCCCCAGGGCCATCAAAGGCTCAACAAAGGCCATCAAAGATTTTGACCTTGAGGATCATTGTAAACCCCCCTAAGCAGTCCTAGGGAGACAGGAAATCCTATAGCAAATAGCAAACTTTTCCTGCCAATCTACACACTCGATCTACACACATTTACAAATAAATAAAAAATCACATTTATTCCCACATTAAATCAAAACGAAACACACTTTTATATTGCTTGAACTTTTGCACCCTTTCCAACTGACAAAACTTTCAACCCTTCCCCCATTCCACAATCTGCCAGTTACCATAGAAACACTTCAGGGAACACCTAACTCAGCACACAGGTGAAAAGTTCATCATACATTGTTGCAAATTAAAACAGCAAGTGTGCTTAACTTGAGAATATACCAGCTTATTTTATGTAACGTTCTTTTCTATCAGTTTTTCTTAACCAATAAAAATCAGGCTTTTAAAAAACAGAAACATACATCCTAGTTTAGTGTAGAATGTTGTCGAACAACTAATCATTTCTTTTCTTGTTTCAAAACTGCATATTGTCCACCACTTTAGAAAAATCTTACTTTTCAGACTGTCATTTCATTTACAGACACCTTCACAGTGCATCCAGACCTCTCTTCAACATGCTAAGAGTGTGGATTGTGGGACACAGCTATATTTTCTGGAGCCAAAGGTACGCACAACAGAAAAGAATTCCCAAAGACCTACGTTTACCAAATGTAGACATTAAATGGATTGGACAGAGAGGATTAAAGTGGCACCAATTGATGCCATTGGTGAAATCCTTTTTACTTCTCCAACACCATGACCTCATAATTGTGCACTGTGGTGCAAATGACCTAGGCACTTTGACAGGGGTAGGTCTGGAAATGCTTATGAAGGACACCTTTGCACAATTGATGACACTTTTCCCCAAAACTGCCTTTGTCTATTCTAATATATGCCAAAGGCAGAAATGGAACTGGTCCAACCACTATTGTCAACAGATTGAGAAAGCTAGGAAACATGTGAATAAATGTGTTTCTGCCTTTCTCCGAGACTATAGAATGGGGTCCATCTACCACAACAATCTGCGTTTCAATATGCATGACATCTATAGGAGAGACGGTGTACATTTTACAGATGAGGGAAACAGAGTCTTCCTCTTGAACTTTAGACTCTGCATTGGTACTTACTTGTAGGTACTAAAATTTTCCAATAAACACAAGGGCTCTTTTAGAGCCACCCAACATCTAAACACATACACTTCATAAATATCTGAAAAATATTCTTCTTTTTCTTCCTTCAATAGGCTTATGGGACGACTTCCAATCTTCGCACAGTACGTCGTCCATACGTGCTTCGTACCCGTGCGATAAATCTACCATAAAAAATAGCCTTTATCACTAATTTTCTATAATCCCTGAGGACCCCATCCCCAAGGACTCAAATATAACGTTGCGGACCGTGGGAAGAGCCACAACGCCTCCACGGTCCCAGCCGGCTCCCCACTTCCTGCGGGAGCCGGCATTGCTTTTCGTCACAGAGAGCAGCTTACATGCTTCCATTCTACTTTCAAAGATAATTTCAAAAGTTATACATTTTATAAACTAATATAGTACTGCACGCTAAAGGAGAAAAGTCAGCACAATTATGATAGAATAGAAAATAGATAAAAAAATACTTCTACACTCAACAAACTCGTAAGCAGATTACACAGTTTAATTTAAAAACACCCTACCACAACTAGTTTTTGAAACGCATTATACAATAAAATGCGTCACAAAATAGGCTACATACATGGTGACTGTATCGTAACATCACATAGAAAGAAGAAAGCCACTCTTACGCTACCAGGAAAACACAACAACAGTACAAGGCCCAAATTTCCATTGTAGTGATTTCTTAGTTGCAGGTCTAGTTGTCAGATCAGCACACACACTCCCTCATTACTGGTATACACCCACACCACACCCATTTAGCGCATCCGTCACTACACACTTGACCCTATGTATAAAAAAGATGGAGCGCACGTGTTGTACGCCATTTTAGAGTTGTTCCCAAAGCACTGAACAAGGGGCCCACTACTACATGCGTGGCTTCTTTGGTCACTGAGTTAGTGGTGCCCAAAGCACTGAGCAGGTGAACAACCTGCGATGATGATGATGGGAGCAGGATTATGTCGTTAGACATAGAGATATCAAGACTCTGCACCATATATGTTGGAGATCGGGACTACATCATGAAGGTGTCTTTTCCACAAAAAGGTGAGCAGTGAGGCTTGAGTGCGCATCAGAGGGAGGCAAAGGGTTGTAGCTGACAACATACAAAAATGCAACTTAGTATTTTAGACAAACGCACTCCTATATAGTGTATTAATTTACATGCATACATTTTTTTCCCAATAGCAGTAACGTTTTTATAATCGCTGAAATGTCCGGAATATTACCAATACAAACAGTTCATAGAAACGTGAGAATGAACGTGTATAAAAGCGTGATGTTATCTAACTCTAAATTAATATGGTAACAATTACCAATCATAACATCTTTCTTTTAATATCTTTTAGATGTAGAGCTTCGCGATGGATTGTGTAAGAAGAACGACGGCAATGGCACAAGGTGAGCAAAGAAGTTTGTTTCTAAAATAACGACAAGTTATCTGTGAAAGGAGAGAATGTGTACTATGCAGCAGGCGCGCAAAACACACATTGGGCTAACAGGGCTTCAGTTAGTATCAGATCACAAGTCTTTTAAAGACATTTTACTTGTTAATGAGACTTTGATGTCCCCCCCTTACAGCTCCTGCAGCTCCACTCTTCTGTTTCTTTGAAGTTAAGGCCCCCCCCAAAAGGAGCCCTTAAATCTGCTTCTGACTTTAAAAGAAAAAATCGCAACTCCAGACTCTGCAAGAGAGTTTTAATGTTGTTTTCTCTCTCTTTCTCTCTCTCACTCTCTGTGACACCATTTTTATTTCTCTTTTAAAGTTAAAGACACTGCTGTCTACTTTGACGTGTAGAAGGAAAGGTGTCTTCAAGTTGTGTACCCCGGTGGACACAGTGTTTGACCGCACTAAATATACAAGGTGAGCACAGCGGCCTAGATATACAATGCCTCCATTACAATGCATTAGAAATAAGTTGGCGTATTTACAATCCCGTTGTGCCACTTTTGTGTCAGTAACGCAGTAGGCACTTCCCTATAGACACCACTTGAACGAGGGACTATAACAGAAGTGAAATGTACTAGACACACTGGACACGTAAAATCGTAGTCTAACCTTTATTTGTGAAAGGAGAGAGTGGGTAGTGTGCAGCAGCTTCACTGTGTTGAGATGCATATGTACCTCCAAGCAGTGACAACAGATAGGATACAACAGTATGACAAACAGATCTACAAGCGTATTACGCCACTTTTATGTCACTTTTAACATGGGAAAAGTGACGCAAGGAGCTTGTAAATCTACGTCTGACTTTTAAAAAAAAAATCTCAACTCCAGACTCTGAGAGACAGTTGTAATGTTGTTTTCTCTCTCTTTCTTTCTCTCTCTCACTCTGTGACATAATTTCTCTTTCTCTTTTAAAGTTATAGACACTGCTGTCTGCTTTGACGTGTAGAACAACAGCTAAAGTGAAGTTGTGAATTCCACTGGCCGCAGTGTTTGGCCGCAGTGTTTATACAACGGTAAGCACAGAGGCCTAGATATACAATGCCTTCATTGCAATGCATTTGAAAAAAGTTGGCATATTTACAACCCCGTTCTGCCACTCTTGTGTCAGTAACGCAGTAGGCACTTCCATATAGACACCACTTGAACGCGACACTATAACAAAAGTGAAATGTACCAGGCACACTGCACACGTAAAATCGTAGTGTTACCTTGACTTGTAATGCTTCAGCTCATTTACTCACATCTACATAATTCTAAACTCAAATTTTTTTGTTTTGTTTTGCAGATTACCAATCGTACGTCTTTTGGAGTCCACCTCACAATTTGTTTATAATATTGTTTTTTTAAAGGTATTTTTCAAGTTGTTTCTAATATAGTTATCATTAAGTTTCGTTCACAGTTAGTCCTTTAATAAAAGTTAATTAAAAAAACGACATAGTACTTTTTCTTTGTGGGGGTGGTGACGATCCACAATAAAAATAATATTTATAATGTTGAAGTACTATAGTAAGATTTTCAAGAGTAGGATTGAAAAGTACTGAGTTATATTTTCTCTGCATAGACTAGAACATGGTAAAGAAATCAAAGTAATACGAAACAATGTGTACCACATTTACAAACCTCTTGCGACATTTTCCCATGCAAACTTACCCCCCTACAAAATTAAGCCCCTCAAACCACGGAAACAATCACCCCACAAAGATTTCTATATTGTATGAGAGGGGCTGCGGGCCCTCCGCCTGGTGCCCTGGAGTCTGCCACGCCCAGACCCAGTTGCTGCAGTGTCCATTGGGGGGAAACAGCCATTACAACGCGGTCATAACCAAGAGTGATCGTCACCACGAAGCCATTAGCACGCATATGGCTTTACCACGCATACCGTTACCACGCATGCTTTTACAACTAGTAAACATTTACCACGCATAATAAAGCCATAAACATCCTAATGGTTTTGTGGTGATGGACACGCGTTGTAATGGCTGTGGCTTACGTGCTTCAAATTAGTTTTTAGGTATCTGTGTGACTAAGTCTAATAACATCAGAAGCAAAGGACAAACACCGTGGTGTCTGTGGCAGGAATTCTCATCGATCACAGAGAAGATAGTATGGAGGGTAAAATGAAAGTAACAGGTACTATAAAAATAACGGAGGAAAACTACTAAAATGGCGGTGGATAGAGTATGTAATCAACGTTTGGCGCCTCGACAATACTTTTCAAATAAATATACATACAATATATTTATTAATATATTACAAAAGTATAGCAGCGGATGACACACACGGCCCGGGAAAAGAAAGCTGCAAATTTAATACCAGAAATGAGGACAGCTTTGCTTGCCGAACTGGAAGAAAAAAAAAGAAACGTGGGCTTGGAAACCAGGCTGCCCATGCATAGAGAGTACAACTGGTGCACAAAAAAAACGGAAAGTTTTACATACTATCATAGAAATATAGCTCTTTTTTTGACCAGTAAAGTTAGTTCTCAAAAATAACAGTTTTTTTTTTAGCCCCAATGCCCCCACGATCACAGACGGCTCCCCACGTCCATACTCCAAAATAAAACCACAGGGGGGGTGCTGTTCCCCGGTGCTCGGGGCACCTTACAAGCCCCCCATTATGGAAAAAATTGCCCCCGGAATTTGCCCCCCCAGGACCTAATAAATAAAACGGACTTCTAATTTATTTTCCCTTTTCCACCACGTACGAGTACAATACGCGTACCCTGCGATTTCTTATTTTAAAAAAATAAATAAATTGAGCCTAAAGATCCATGTACGACCCCCTGAGCAAGCCTAGAGGTTAAGAATGTTTCTACCCTGCCCCCTTTCCTTATTTCTCAACTTTGTTTTACTGTTTTCTTGTGACTCGGTTCTAGCGACGAACAAGATGGCTGCCAACACTTCCTGGTTTGGACTGTTGACAGACAGTTGACAGCCAATCAGCATGCAGCTCGTGCTCGTAAGTGTATGGATTTCCGTACGCGTGCTGTACTTCGTCTCTAGATATCGCTATGATTTTACTTTTAATTTTCTCAAAAACTACTGAACGAATTTACACCATTTAACAAAAAAGCACAATCTGCGAACCGAACTCTACCTCTCTGCCAAAGTTTGTGTAATTCTGTTTAGCCATTCAGGCTGTAGCCCTGGCTAAAGGTCCCTATGGAAAATTGCGTGGGGAAAACACGATTTGGGACCCCCCTTTTATCTCGGCCCCCACTTGACGATTCACCCCCAAACTTTCAGGGAAGGAGCGGAACTGAGCAGGCAATTTTCTTGGAGAAATTCGCGAAGATTCATCTACCAGCGCCAAAGTTATCCTAAATAGAATGTTGCAGATTTTCCATGGAAAGTAGGTCCTAACTATAGGCAGGTAATATATATATATCCCCGTGAAGTGGAAGCTGCCTTCAAATCTACTATGTGAAAAACGTCCTTTTGGGAACCTTGGCAGCTACCCCCTGGATTGCGAGAAACTATAGAAGACGGAACACTTCGGTGGTTGAACTGCGGTGGGGGCTCGTGTCGGCGGACGCGGCACACCAAGCGGATCCTGCCGTTTGTTGATTCGGTGAGTGACGGAGCTTTGTTCCAGGTGGGGAAGTCTAATCAGCTATACAATTGCATTGCGATACACGGAAAACGGAACACAACCGAGAAGTAATCGCGCAATTACTATCTAAATCATTTTGCACAGAGAGTAACAACATGTCTGATGAACTAGACAGGTTGCGGGAAGAAGCTGCAGTTAATTTATTTAACGGCTTAACTAGTGAAAGTAGCAATACCAAAACGCCTACTGAACAAATTCAGACTGAGCAAACAAGAAATTTGAAAACGATTTTAAAGGAATTGGAAAAGTTACAAAAACTGGAATGCACCAAGTGGTGGGAGCACAAATCGCTGAGCAAGTACGAAGAAGTAGGTCGTGTTCCACGCGGCCTACGTATTCTTTTAGCCCCTAGTTTTGAAAAGTCCGATCCTGCTATGTTACAGGAGTGGGGGGAGAGCAATTTGGCGGCTTCGATGAACCTAGTCTGTATCTTGATTAAGTATGCTGCAAAAGATCGGAGAAGATTGCTGGGCGAAATTAAACTCATTGAAACCGAGTTACTGACATATACTGATGCTGAAGAAATAAAAAAACTATCAGATATAATGAATGAGCGGGTAAGAAAACATGAAGATAAAATCAAAATTCGTAAGGCAATTAAATTTACTCGTGATGCTAATGACTATTGTGATGGCAAAATTTTCACATTTTCAAGAAAATATGACTCAGCCAAAAGACAGGCTTTCAGTAAAAAGAAAGTTATCACCGATGTCACTGCCACTGCCATGCCGAGTATTAGCTTAAATATCATCAGACACAGAAATAATACGCAATCTGGAAGTTTACCTGCTGGCGCGGAGAACGCTGGAGCAATCGAAACAATTAGCCTTGACTCAGATACAGGCTCAAGCAGGAGTGATTCTAGTGATAATCTGACCTCTTCAGTTAATTCGGATTTAAACTTGGTTGGACTAACAAAACTCAGCCTGCAGCAAGAAATGGATTTCATTGTGGAGGAAAGATTACAGACTCTGAGGCCAAGGCAGCAATCATTGCAAACAAACAAAGAAGGAACAAGCGGAGAAAAGAAAGGCGCCGCAAGCGGCAACAACAGTGCCCAAACACAGAACAGAAAGAAAAAAACATGGGTGAAGCGCCGCTAAATGATAATACCATAATAAATCTCTCTAATATTACACTAACCAAGGCGGAAAAACAGTTATTATCTCTGGGCCTGAATTTCTGTCCAGTTCAAAGCTTTAACTATGCCATGACTAGAGTGGATTTATTTTTGTATATAAGAAAACTTAAATTAAAAAAGCATTTTGCGCTAAAAGCCACTAAGGAACCTCCTAGTACCAACTACATATCTGATGAATCTAATAATGACAATATCAGTGCATTAGCAGCTTCAGATGTGCACACATTTCTGGATGCAAACGATTTAAATACTTTCACCTATGACCCTGAGGCTGACCCTGACGCTTCTACACAAACACGTTTGAGCAAGATTTCTGTATTGCAAAAAGGAGCGGGGCTAAGCCCATTTAAAAGCAAATCCAAATATGTACCATTGATGCCTAAAGATGCCATCGATGTTTTCCATGACTGTGTCACCAATGACATTAAAATATTATACAGACAGACCAACACTAAAACGAAAAAGAAAATTACACACATGAAAAGAGAATATGTGAAGTTGATAAAAAAACTTGGTGAAAATCATGAAATAGTGTTGAAGAAATCAGATAAAGGGGGCAACTTGGTTATTTGGCCAAAGAAAGACTACATACTAGAGGCCAAACGACAACTTAATGACCCCCTCTGTTACAAAATTTCTACCCTAAAGGAATATTCTAATGCCAAGGGAGAGTTACAACATATGCTGGCTCAATGGAAAAGAGAAGGACTTATTTCTTCCGAGGAATATAAGTTTATGCACACAGAATTCCCTATTATGCCATCACTTTACCTGATTCCAAAGGTGCATAAGGGTGTTGTACCTGTGCCCGGTAGGCCTATCGTCTCCGCCATTAAAAGTGTGGGCGAAAAGGTTGGCCAATACATTGACTTTTTTCTCCAAGACATTGTGAAAAATCTTTCCAGCTATGTACGTGACACCAGTGACTTTTTGCTCAAAATCGCTAACATTGAATGGGAAGACAGTATGTGGTTAATTTCGCTAGACGTTGAAGCGTTATATACTAGTATTGACCATATACAAGGTCTTAATGCTATCCAGTACTATTTGGACAAGAAACCTATAGCTTTTTATGAGCATAACAAAGTTATTTTGGGACTTATCAAATGGTGTCAGTACAACAATTTCTTTACCTTTGGCAAAGACCTCTATAGACAACTAAGAGGAGTGGCGATGGGGGCCTGTTTCTCCCCCAGCTATGCGTGCTTGCACGTTGGCTGGTGGGAGGAGCAGGTCCTCGCCGCACTACACCCCACTGTGATGAATAATCAGGTTATATGTTATCTGACGTATATAGATGATATATTCATGGTGTGGAAAGGTTCTAAGGATGATGCACTACTGTTTATTGAAAGTATTAATAACAACTCCATGAATTTAAACTTCACTGCACATATTGACCAACATAGGATGCAGTTCTTGGATGTAGAGGTGTATGTAGCTAACTCTAAACTTAACACTACATTACACAGAAAATCCACCGCCGGAAATATGACCCTTCATGCGGCTAGTATGCACCCTAAACATACCATCATGGGGATACCGTACGGTGAGATTCTCAGGCTCAAAAGAATCTGCAGTTCCCCCTCTGATTATGAGCGTTGCCTATCAGAGTTGTTGGCGCGTTTAAGAGTCAGAGGTTATTCAGATATTATTTTGAACAAGGCAGTTGAGAAATCCAAACTCAGATCCAGACAAAGCCTTTTTCCTGAATGTCAATTAGAACTCGATCAGGGAAACATTTCAGAAATTCAAGAAGACAGTCCACGAATGATCACTGCCTTTAGTAGTGAGGACAGAAAATTAAAAGCTATATTGAAAAAGAATTGGCCTATTGTTCTTAGTGACCACATTTTGAACACTAGGCTACCGGCCAACCCAACTATTACCTTTAGACGGGCCAGAAGTATGGGCTCAGCTTTGGACAAAGCAGACCCTGAATTGAAATCTAAAACTCTCTGGTTAAAACCCTCGAAAGGTTTCTTTAAATGTTCCAGCTGCCGCGCATGTAGGTTCGGTATTAATACTCTACATTATTCAACTCCATTTGATGTAGAACCCAAAACCATTACCGGCAATTTCAATTGCAAGACTGACTTTGCTGTGTATGTCCTGACGTGTACCTGTGGGTTAAGATATGTTGGTAGTACCAAGCTCCAGGTACACGTCAGGATCTTACAGCATCTACGCGCTATACTTCATAGTGACCCGGCTTACCCCGTAGCTCGTCACTTTAAAAAAGTTCACAATAATGATCTTTCCTGTTTAAAATATTTTGTGATTGGAGCTATACCCCCCCTCAAAAGAGGTGGGGATAGGGAGTCATTATTAAGGCAGTTGGAAACCAAGATGATCTTAGAATTAGATACCCGTTGGCCGAATGGATTGCACAATATTGATGAAATGCATCACTTTCTGTGATGCCTCTTTCTTATTCAGCAATCCTTGCTTCAATATCTTTCTAGTGTCCGGCAGACTACATTCACTCCCTCTTAGTTAGGTTCCCTATTTCGAGGTTGAGGCCGGACCTGGTTTCTGCCTCACACTTGATGGTCTTTCTCAATATGTCCACGATGAATAATAATATCTGTTATATGTATTTTTTGACTCGTTTGTTTGAAAAATATTTATCCTAGTGTATAAGGAGTGGTTCTGTTTGTAAATAAGTCCTTGATGTACATGTATGTTTATATAGATATTGATATATTTTTTATATGTTTATCTATATATACTTCTATTTTTCTATTTTTCTACCTTGATTGGGCCTGATTTGAAAATATGAAATAATAAATTAGTTATAGACTTCATTCCTTTTCTTTATATATGCGTATGTATAATTTTATATATGTGTGTATATATATGATTGGATGGAGTTTTAGGTGTATTTATTGGGTTTTAACACATTTTGATACTATTTTATGCTATTTATTGCAAAGTGATCAATCATGCTCATAAATTTGGTATATTTAAATGTTTCCAGGGACCTGTGAAACTTTTTTGTGTCATGATATTTTTGTCCCTTGCATAATGAATGGTATTGCACTTATATATTTCTCTTTCCCTTCCTTGTGCTTTCTCCCCTTTTTTTTTGCACTTTATTTCACTCTCACATAGCACTTTACTGTCTACCACTGATTTATGATCATATAGGCACATTGTGTATTATACTGTATATGTTTACAATAATACGTCTTATGAGAACTCTGTATTTATACAGTTAGAGTTTGTTCCACAGTTTGACGTATATATGTAGTTAGGTTACGTATTCACCTATTACAGTATACACATAGTAATCCTGGATTTACCCGGCAATATGAATTGGTGCCACATTGTGATTAATGGAACTACTAGTGGCAGTATGTTTTCACTTTTTATTTATGTCACATGACACATTACGTCACTGTGAGGGGGTGTTCCCTTCTAACACTGCATTTAAAAGTAGCATTCTGTCTTATATGCATGTTGCGGCGTGATCAAGGGCATAATTTGCCAGAAACGCGTAGCTGCTCTGTGCATCAAATAAAATCCTGCTGATGCTGAATTATCGTGGTCCGTCTCCCTTTGTTTGCTGACGTGCGAGGCTGTGCTGGGTCTGAGACGCCGAGAGATTCGAGGAGGAGTCACGTGGTATATATATATATATATATATATATATATATATATATATGAAGGCTCCAACACACCATAACGTGAGTCACTCTCAGGGCGGGTAGAGACAGGGTTAACTACCTCGACTTAGAAGTGAGTGTGAGGAACGGCAAAATAAGTACCCAACTCTATCGGAAGCCGACTGCGGGTAATAGCGTTTTACACGCTTCAAGCAGCCACTCCCGTAAATTAATCTCCAACATCCCTTATGGGGAATTGTTACGATTAAAACGAAATTGCACTCATAATGAAGATTTTGAAAAAGCAGCCAGTGACAGTATAGAGAGGTTCCGGAACAGAGGCTATAATGCCAACAAGTTATATGAAACTTTGAAGAAAGTTAGAAAAATACCTCGCAGCCAATTATTTGAAAAGAAGGTACTGGCTCCATCTGAAAAAGTACAATTTAGAATGATTACACCGTTTGCTGCAAACTCTTTCAGATTAAGATTAATCCTGTCCAAACACTGGCACATACTTAAATCGGACCCAATTGTAGGACCAGATATTCCAGCTGTGCCGGCTATCACCTTTAGAAGGGCAAGGTCGCTGCGAGATGAGATAGTCTATAGCTATCTGCCAATTGAAAAGAAACAGTTGGGAACTTTGAAAGATGCAAAAGGGTTTTTCCCGTGTGGGAAATGTAAAGCCTGCTCAGCAAGCAAAAGGACGTTGGCATATGAGGTGCCTGGTCGTCAAGCTGAAAGAAAAATCACAAAATTCATGTCATGTCACACAGACCATGCAGTTTACTGCCTGGTCTGCCCGTGTTCATTGAGGTATGTGGGCAGTACCATTAATCCAGTTAAACTCCGGATACTTGAACACATGCGGGCAATTGCCAATAAAGATTTTAGCTACCCAGTAGCACGGCATTTTGCCATCAAACATAAAAGTGATAGGACTCTACTAAGATATTTCTGCTTAGATCAAGTAACTGAGAATCCTAGAGGAGGAAATCGGTTGCAGGTTCTGAGAAGATTAGAATCTAGATTTATTGTTGATCTTGAGACCAAGGCTCCGAAGGGACTGAATATGGGAGAGGAACTTTCCTCCCACTTGGGCTAAATAACATAAAATGTGTTTAATCAGATGATATTGTTCTGTAATGTTTTTGGAGTATTTTTGATTATGCACCAGGGATGAAATTTTGAAAATGTATATAGTGTAAGTAATTTTTGTCGTCTAAATGATATATGTTGTTGTGTTGATTCTATTGTCAATGACCTGAGTTTTTTGCAACCTGATTTTAGGGTTGCAAATGCCGATCCACGGCAAGATCTGCTTAATATAGCGCTGTTTTTGAATATAGCGATTTTTTGCTTTAATTGTGCATTCTTAGTAATGCGTTGTTTCTCAGGTACATGGCTGGTTTTGGGAATTATACGGTCCTAAAAAGAAATGAAATGTTGCCGATACACGGCGAGATGGCTTTAAGTATTAATACACTGACGTCTTCATTGACGCTTTTTGCACACAACAGAAATATTGCTTTTGATTAGCTCATATAGACGAAATGTTTGAGTTTCGAGGCGTTTAAAGATGGCGCGCCTTATAGACGCAATTGCATTAGTCCCTTGTTTGTGTCAATAGCGGACATGAACAGTGATAAGGGAAAAAGTTTGGCGCTCAAAATGATAACACTGACGAAGGGATTCTAATCCCGAAACGCGTCTGTTTGCCTTTTTGTAAATAAACCGACCTGCTAAAAGTATTGCTGCTGCCCGTGTGAGTGCTGTTGTTTCTACAAACCCGGCTGGGTATTTTTGGAAATTGGAGCTGACATATATATATATATATATATATATATATATTCACTGAAAAAACCATAGGTTATAGACCATATATAGTTAGGAATTAGCATTTAAAAAACCTTATTTTACTCACACAAAACCATTGAAATTCCATATATAGTTAGTTGCACTAACTATATATCGCGCACCCGCAATCCACTGCTGATGATGTCACATATTACATCATTCATGACATGGTCAGTGACATCACTGATGACATCACTGATGACATCTCAAATGACATCACTGATGACATCACTGATGACAACATCCAGTGACTGTATGTTTCTGTAAAGTTAAAATGTGTCTTACATATTGAAGAATGAGTGGAAGTATAAGTGTCTGGACAAAGGATTTAGTAGGTGCATGACTGAATGTATGAGTGAGTGATTAAATGTGTCTCACTGAGTGCATGGGTTAGTGACTAAAGTGTCTTAATTTGTGCATCATTATGTCTGTTGTTCTGTAAACTGCTGCATGTGTTGATCAGTAGCTATATGATTAACTATATGGGTTACTGATTGATTGTCCAAGTATTTGTATGGGAGACTGAGTGTGTGTGTGGCTGGCTGGGAGGTGTGTGACTCAGTGCAGATCAATGTGTACTTATATCAATGATTGTATAACAAGGTAAGTATGTGTTAGTATATGTTTGAAAATGTAAGGTGCTCTATGTTTAACTGTATAGACAAGAAAATGGAAGTGTGATTGATTCTTTACAGGACTGACTAGGTGTGTGAGTAACTCCATGGATGAGTGGCAGAGTGTGAGTGTCTGTATAGGTGTATGAGTGCATATGATAGTGTTGTAAAGATGAGTGATTGTATGTATGAATGATTGTATGGGTGAATGAGTGAATGTGTGTGTAGACGTAGGAATCAGTGAGTACATATGTAGTAACTAGTATTGGTGTGTCAATGGTTTCAAAAATTATACTCTGTATTTAACACTGGGTGAAACAGAGGTTATATTAAAATGTGAGGAGATGCATTGTATTGTCACATGAATGATATCATCAGTGATGTGGTCATTGATGTCAAATGAGATGTCATCAGTGATGTCATCAGTGATGTCATTTGAGATGTCATCAGTGATGTCATCAGTGATGTCACTGACCATGTCATGAATGATGTAATATGTGACATCATCAGTAGTGGATTGCGGGTGCGCGACATATAGTTAGTGCAACTAACTATATATGGAATTTCAATGGTTTTGTGTGAGTAAAATAAGGTTTTTAAATGCTAATTCCTAACTATATATGGTCTATAACCTATGGTTTTTTCAGTGAATTTTCAAGGTTTTGTAAATGCTAATTCCTAACTATATATGGTCTATAACCTATGGTTTTTTCAGTGAATTTCAATGGTTTTTTAATAGCAAATATCATAAGCTGTCGAATGTCAAGTACGTGGTAAGTGAAAACATTTTCGTGTTTATGCACACTGATCTGCTTTGAATGGTGCCCCCCCCTCATTTCTATAAGGAGTACTCTCTCTTTGCACATAGTGAAGGGTAGTTAACGCAGGCCTTTGCCCCCGTTGTAATACGTCGTGCCTGCTTCTCTCTCCATTTGATTGATTGTTATCCAAGTATTTACTGTTTTAGAATTGGTTCTCTTTGGTTCATTCTCTATTTACAAACAAACACAGAGTCGCAATACTCTGTTTAGACTTTGCAGATAACGAAAAATCGTGTAAAAAAAAAAGAAAAGGAATCGAGCAAAATCAGTAGGCCACTAATGGGATCTCTTTTTGACCTCGCTAAAATAGAAACATTAGGAACAACCCCTCATGACAAATACAAAACTAGTGAAATGAACTGAACTCCACACAATGATGGCTGCAAAACAGCTCGGCTCCGCCACCCACCCCGCCCAAAATAACGATAAAGAGCGGCTGCCATGATTGGTTGCGGAATGGCCACGACGGAGCTACGAAATGGTGCTGCTCTCATGCTAACCCCAGCTTCAGTCTGAAACATCCAGAAACACTGTAGACTACCAATTCGATCAGTTCCGGTAGCGCCCCAATGTAACCCGGTAGAGAAGAACTAGCCCTCCCCTCTTTGACTAATGGTTCTTGTTGCCTGTCCCTTCTGTTGTCATTTAACAGAACTATTTAGCCTGCTGAAAGGGGTTGTGTTCCGACCGCTGGTTGGTGGAGACATTTTGACTATATTCTGGACCTGCGTTGTCGCGTAATGCGTCACATGACGCGCCGCGTTAGCGCATCCGGAAGTCATCCGGGGCGCGCAGCGCGTAACGTAAGCATAACAAGTCATGTGACTTGTTAATAAAACTTTTCATTGGTTCATTTTACTTTTCTTATTCTAATGATGAAAGGCTTGGTCATATGACCTAAAAATTACGCTTTTTAATACTTCCGAACATTATTTTTTCTTAAATATATGTTATAATGTTCCAGGCTAATGTACTTTCCCGGAAAATTTACAACTGTCCTGCAAGTAAAATATATTCTTTTTTCGAGAAAAAGAGCGTTTCTTCGTCCCATGACGGAGCCGTTGAGCAAAAGAGGGTCGACCTGCTGTCTTAGTCGCCGATACGCCTGAATATGAGATTCTTATCGATCACTTTATGTTGCAGGAATAGAAAACACAACAGCCCTTGACCATTTATCTTTACTGCGTTCCTTCGTATTATACCTTTTACCCTTCATGTAATTGGTCTGCTTTATTTCACTTGCCTTTTAATGATTCTAAAACAGTGACTATTATTAAAAACTTTACCAATGTATATACTACTACCATGTTTTCTTTTAAAAATCTTTATTGTGAAAATGTCATTATACAAATACGAGCCTATAACCACGTGGGCCGGCCACGGAGCAAACTGTAATCGTATATGATGAGTAGACATTTACACTGTAGAGGAACGTAACGGGCGGGCCATTAGGTTGCAAGAACTAAGGTGTCTAACAGTTACGGAATCGGTGGACGTACATTTTATAATTAAAATACGACAGGGCCAGTTACAATAAAATTATCTAGATATACATTTGCGGGCAAGTACCATGGGTGACGTTAATTCGAACTTTCAATAGTACAGTAATCAATAACACATCAGAACTTAATATCAATAGGGATGTCGAAATATTCAATCAATTCTCGTCCCCGCCCGCCATGTGCTTCAAAACTGCATACGTATCTCGTGATTTCAAGGTTCTGCAACCAGTACACAACAAGGAGTTACGAGTCCCATTTATTCCGGCGCCATTTTGGGCGAGGACGGGCAGGTCCAGGATATAGTCAAAATGTCTCTACCAACCATCGACTATGATGATGTTCATATGCTGTATTTATTAGAGTAACACTCATCTGTCCACATGAAATTAATTTGCCACAATCTAAACATGTCATTTTAATCTTTCCAAAGTTCTTCTAAATATTTGGGACCGTTTCCCTTGCCTCTGATGCTGTCAGTGCCACTTCTTTGATGAATGTACTAGCAGGTCAGGGGTTCTCCTCCAAATCTCTCTTTTATGCAGCACTATAATTAATTGGTGCCACCTCTCCATATGACGATGCATGGTATAGTTACCATAACTATATTTTTTTTCGGTTCCTCTGGAGAGTTCATCGTGGCAGATGAAGTGTGTAACGTACCGGGCATTTACCTTTTTTTGCATGTACAGGAAAGGAAAAAAAAATCGAGCGTCCGAGTTCTAAGGTGTCCCAGGGCCATTTTAGTGGACCAGGCCCAAATCCAAAGAACAGCCCGCCATTTTGAGAGTCCTGTTGCAGCCGCCTGTCGCTGTAGCATCAAGAGCAGCCGAAACTCAGCTGAATGGCAACTGAAACGGTAAAGGGGCGCCCCACTACAGCAGACGAGCCTCCACCTAGGAAGGCCCGTTCACGCCGCCCCCCCCCCCCTTCGGGCACCCCACGCCGTTATTCGGAGCAGTATTGTAGGATGGCCACACCAGTGCGTCAACTTGCTACACATCACCTCGGTGGTAACCGAATCTCAGCGCCTTGTGGTGTCTTCTATTCAGAAAACATTGTTGCGCTGCCTTTGGCCCCATTCGCACATCGGTCCGCTACTGACGCCATCTCACAGGCTAATGGGGCGCCCCACGCCGAGTTTCAGCATTGTAGGATGACCACACCAGTACAGCAACTTGCTAGACATCACCTCGGTGCCATCCGGATCTCGGCGCCCCACTGCAGATGAAGTGCCTCTCAACTATGAAACCACCACGGTGACATCCGGATCTTGGCGCGTTGTGCTGCCTTCGGCCTATTCGCACATCGGTCCGCTACTGACGCCATCTCACAGACTAATGGGGCGCCCCACGCCGAGTTTCAGCATTGTAGGATGACCACACCAGTACAGCAACTTGCTAGACATCACCTCGGTGCCATCCGGATCTCGGCGCCCCACTGCAGATGAAGTGCCTCTCAACTATGAAACCACCACGGTGACATCCGGATCTTGGCGCCTTGTGCTGGTTCCGGCCTATTCACACATCGGTCCGCTACTGACGCCATCTCACAGGCTAATGGGGCGCCCCACGCCGAGTTTCAGCATTGTAGGATGACCACACCAGTACAGCAACTTGCTAGACATCACCTCGGTGCCATCCGGATCGTGGCATCTCAACGCCTAGTGGTATCTTCCATACAGAAAATATTGTTGCGCTGCCTTTGGCCCCATTCGCACATCGGTCCGCAACTGACACCATCTCACAGGCCAACAGGGCGCCCCACGCCGACTTTTACCATTGTAGGATGGCCACACCAGTACAGCAACTTCCTAGACATCACCTCGGTGCCATCCGGATCTTGACATCTCAGCGCCTTGTGGTGTCAGTCAGAAAATATTGTTGCGCTGCCTTTGGCCCCATTCGCACATCAGTCCGCTACTGACACCATCTCACAGGCCAACAGGGCGCCCCACACCGACTTTTACCATTGTAGGATGGCCACACCAGTGCCACAACTTGCTAGACACCACCTCGGTGCCATCCGGATCTTGGCATCTCAGCGCCTTGTGGTGTCTTCTATTCCGAAAATATTGTTGCGCTGCCTTTGGCCCCATTCGCACATCGGTCCGCTACTGACGCCATCTCACAGGCCAACGGGGCGCCCCACGCCGACTTTCAACATTGTAGGATGGCCACACCAGTGCGGCAACTTACTAGACACCACCTCGGTGCCATCCGGATCTTGGCGCGTTGTGCTGCCTTCGGCCTATTCGCACATCGGTCCGCTACTGACGCAAACTCACAGGCCAACGGGGCGCCCCACGCCGACTTTCAGCATTGTAGGATGGCCACACCAGTGCTGCAACTTGCTGGACACCACCTCGGTGCCATCCGGATCTTGGCGCGTTGTGTTGCCTTCGGCCTATTCGCACATCGGTCCGCTACTGACGCCGCCTCACGTGCCAACGTATTTTCTCCGCATTTTATACCCTATGCCGCATAACAGGTCATGTGACTTGTTTATAAAACTTTTCATTGGTTCATTTTACTTTTGGTTTCCTAATGATGGAAGGCTTGATCATATGACCTAAAAAAACACTTTTCATTGGATGAAAACTTTTTTTTTTTCCAAACGATGAAAGCCCCACCTTGTTTCTGGATGTTTCAGACTGAAGCTGGCGTCAGCATGAGAGCACCACCATCTCGTAGCTCCGTCGTGGTCATTCCGCGAGCAATCATAGCAGCCGCTCCCCACCAGAAGCCTACAGGAGTCGGGGGCCCCCAAAACTTTTGATGAATCCTCAAGGCGGAGGGGACGCTTTCGAGAATGGGGTCCAAGACCTAGCAGACAAGCGTCCGATTTCCAAGGTGTCCCAGGGCCATTTCAGTGGACCAGGCCCAAAAAGGAAACAGCCTGCCGCCATTTTGAGAGTCCTGTGACAGCCGCCTATCGCTGCACCGCAAGAGTGGGCGCAACTCAGCTGAATTGCGGCTTTTGACACAGTGGACCAAAAACGGACGGAATGGCAACTGAAACGGTAAAGGGGCGCCCCACTACAACAGATGAGACTCCACCTGGAGAGGCCCGTTCACGCCGCCTCCCCCGGGGCGCCCCACGCCGTTATTCGGAGCAGCATTGTAGGATACCAAAACCAGTGCGGCAACTTACTGGACATCACCTTGGTGCCATCGTTCTGCTGCCTTGGAACTATTCGCACAACAGTTTGCTACTGATGACCCACCCCCCGCGACGCCCCACGCCAGAAATCTGGACGTTGTGCTGCGTTGGGACTATTCGCACAGCCGACCGCTACTTCGTTGTTTTTCCCTAAAAATGTTTATATGTTATTACTGTTTTTGTTTTCTTGTATATATTTATAAGTTATTAAAGTTTTATAATCTTACTACTTTGTCGGAGTGCTATATATTTTTAATGTGACACATAATTGTAAAAACTTTGATGTACAAAGAGTCATCCCTGGAATCTTCCGCTTCAGGCTCGGTCCCCTCCCCAATCACAATACAGGATGGTTTTCAGATAATAGGAACGCGTCTGCTGTGACGGATCTCATCGAGTGTGGGCCTTGATCTACTATAACTCCTTTGAAGAGGGGTGATTCTTTACAGCTGGGGCCATAAACTACATCTGCAGGGCTAGCTGATACCCTAGGATCGGCCTGGACAATCGGACACAGAGGAAAAGGAGTGTCAGAGGGTGCGGTAGTGAATAGGGCGAAAGGGAGGTGTCGGGCGGGCACAGGGTGTGATTCTCAGGGAAGAGCAGCGCAGATGGGGGGAGGTTTATTACCCATGCATAAGACAGAGAGCGGGGGTGACCACTGCCTGGGGGGGATGCTTGCGAGGGTGGGGAGCCATGCTAAGGATCGACAGCATGCACAGAGTGGGTCTGGTCAAGGCATCTAAAATGACTGCCGTGCACGACAAAAGTGTGGCATTTGAAAAAAGACAAGATGGCGCAGACAATGTTTTTCAACACTTCCTGATTTCCTTCGAATCGAACGTTAACAGACGTTGGGGCATATTACCAAAGTTAAGCGATATTTATCCCTAACGATGCTTAGCAACGATTTTTTTACCGCTAAGCATCGTCAGAAATTATCGCAGAGAAACCTTGCTATTATCAAGGTTTATCGTAAATAAGATAAAAAACGACGCAATGCATTAATATCGCTGAAAACTCAGCGATATTCATGCATTACCGAGCTAATGCTCTTAGCCATGTTATCCACCTCCCATTGGATAACATGGCTAAGAACTGCTCAGGGCAGGTGCTAGCTTTTGGAGATATTCGCGCTTATCGCGAATATTTCCAAAAGTTGATAATAGGAGATAGCGATGTTAGCGACTGTTTCCAGTCGCTAACATCTTGGCATGCCCACTTTGCATGTCATTAGTGATAAATATCACTCACATGCAAAGTGGGGCCCAAGATGGTCGCTATCTCCTACTAGCCGTCGCTAACTGGTGTTAGCAACAGCTAGGTAATACAGATATAATTTTATCTCCGCGAAGCGGAGCGCTGTTACAGATATATATCTTGTTTTTGAACGTTAATTTCTCAAAATCCACTGAAGCACATATATTGAGACCTAGCAAAGGCACATCGAGCTACCAGTCCCTACAATTTTGCCAAGTTTCGTGCAAATCCATTCAGCCGTTCGATTATTATTATTATTATTTTTTTTGCCCCGCGGGGCCCTTTTAAAACCTCCACATCAAACCTAAGAGGTCAAGGAGGATCTACTATGCCCCCTTATGGTCATTTGCCCCTTCGCTTTGGCCTCCTCTTGTCTCTCGATCCTACCGAGAGACAAGATGGCGGCCGCTACGGACTGTTTGCAATGTTTACAGACGCCGGAGAACCAATCAGCTTCGCAAACCTCCGTTACGCGAAGCGGAGCGCTGTTACAGATATATATCTTTTTTTGAACGTTAATTTCTCAAAATCCACTGGAGCACATATATTGAGACCTAGCAAAGGCACATCGGGCTACCAGTCCCTAATATTTTACCAAGTTTCGTGCAAATCCATTCAGCCGTTCGATTATTATTATTATTTTTTTTTTTTGCCCCGCGGGACCCTTTTAAAACCTCCACATCAAACCTAGGGGGTCAGCGAGGATCTACTATGCCCCCTTATGGTCATTTGCCCCTTCGCTTTGGCCTCCTCTTGTCTCTCGATCCTACCGAGAGACAAGATGGCGGCCGCTACGGACTGTTTGGAATGTTCACAGACGCCGGAGAACCAATCAGCTTCGCTTCACAAAGCTCCGTACCGCGAAAAGTCCGCGAACCGGAGCGCTGCCCGGTCCGCTGTTACAGATATATATCTTTTTTTGAACGTTAATTTCTCAAAATCCACTGGAGCACATATATTGAGACCTAGCAAAGGCACATCGGGCTACCAGTCCCTAATATTTTGCCAAGTTTCGTGCAAATCCATTCAGCCGTTCGATTATTATTATTATTATTTTTTTTTGCCCCGCGGGACCCTTTTAAAACCTCCACATCAAACCTAGGGGGTCAGCGAGGATCTACTATGCCCCCTTATGGTCATTTGCCCCTTCGCTTTGGCCTCCTCTTGTCTCTCGATCCTACCGAGAGACAAGATGGCGGCCGCTACGGACTGTTTGGAATGTTCACAGACGCCGGAGAACCAATCAGCTTCGCTTCACAAAGCTCCGTACCGCGAAAAGTCCGCGAACCGGAGCGCTGCCCGGTCCGCTGTTACAGATATATATCTTTTTTTGAACGTTAATTTCTCAAAATCCACTGGAGCACATATATTGAGACCTAGCAAAGGCACATCGGGCTACCAGTCCCTACAATTTTGCCAAGTTTCGTGCAAATCCATTCAGCCGTTCGGGCTAAAAGTGAGGCCAACCGCCCTATGGAAAACTCAATGTTAAAAACACGTTTTGGGACCCCCCTTTTTTCTCGGCCCCCCCTTAACGAACCCCCCCCAAATTTTCAAGGGCTGCTCAGAAACAAAATGTGCCATTTTCCTGAAAATTTCAGCCAATTCCGTCCACAAACGCCAAAGTTATTAGACATAGAATTTTCAAAAATCCCATAGAGAAAAAATCCTAACTATATATACCTACTGGCGACCGCCAGTAGGTAATATATATATATATATATATATATATATATATATATATACATATATATATATATATATATATATATATAAATATATATATATATATATATATATATATATGTATTCACTGAAAAAACCATAGGTTTCACACCAGTTATAGTTAGCTGAACATTTTACTCATACAAAACCATTGAAATTCCCACGTTATAGTTAGTTGGACTCACTATAACTTGCGCGCCCGCAATCCACTGCTGATGATGTCACATATTACATCATTCATGACATGGTCAGTGACATCACTAATGACATCACTGATGACATCTCAAATGACATCACTGATGACATCACTGATGACATCATTCATGTGACAATACGATGCACCTCCTCACACTCTAATCTAACCTTTGATACATCCAGTGTTAAATACAGACTACCATTCCAGAAACCATTGACACACCAATACCAGTTACTACATACGCACTCACTGATTCCTAAGTCTACACACATATCCACTCATTCACACATACAATCCCTCATACATACAGTCAGTCATCAATACAACACTATTATATGGACTCATACACCTATACAGACACTCACACACTGTCACTCATTTATAGAGTTACTCACACACCTCGTCAGTCATGCAAAGCATCAATCACACTCCCATTTCCTCATTTATACAGTTATACACACAAAACCTTACTTATTCAAACATAGATTTACAAATATTTACTCTCCTTTACAATCACTGATAGAACTACACATTAATCCATACAGTCACTTACGCAATCACAGGCTTTCATGTATAGTTGTTGTATTTCTATCTAGGACCTTAATTCGATATTCCTGATTTATGCCCTTATGTGGTTATAATAAATAATATCCTTATAAAGGCATAAGAATCATATCCATATTTAGTCGTAGCCCATGCAGTCCAAATTAAGCAAAGCTACTTCCCCAGACTCTTAGTACAACGCGTTCTTTAAACAAAGCAAACCTCCAGCAACCTGGGAAATCCCCATGCTTCTGTTTTGATTTGTCCTAGAACTCCTGCAAACACTGAAAGAACGGCCAGTTCTTAGTGACATCTTTATTGACGTCTTATGTCCAACCTTACGTCAAACCCGGCACCTTTCAGGTATAAATATACCAATGTTGCCTTAAGCAAACACACGGTGGTTTGGAGCAGAGCGGCCATCTACTTGCCCGAGAGCCCAGCTGATGCGAGAGCCCACGGACGCCGCCCCTCCCTTTTGACGCACTGAGAAAGACGCTGTCTTTTTCTCCAGCCGAAAAAATCCAGCTCCGGTGTTTTCAGCCGCCCTTGCGGGTTGCTGGGATATCGAGTCCTGAGAAAGAGATACCAGACCTCCTGCTTTCTATTACCCAGGTACGGAGCTGACTAAACCCTTAAGAGAATTCTTGACTCAGATTCTTTGCAAAAACCAACTTAACTTAAACTGCTACTTACTTACTCCTTCCCACGTATTAGGCTTAGGTCAGGTACACCGGGGTAGGCGTATTTAGAAGCACCAGTTGAGTACGTTAGTCAATGTATATATGTATGTATATATTTTATCCATTTTAAAGTATCATATGGCTAAGAAACCATATCAATGCTTTTACAGTATTATTTCATAATACTCCTTTTACTGTACGCACTTTACTTTACATTAAGTATTGCAATTATGGCAATTCATTTCTCTTGCATGAGAAAGAAGACTGCTCAATAAATAACACCTTTTTATTGAAAACGCCCGTCTCTCTTTTCTCTGCACTCTGGTGAAACTAAGTATGCACGATTGACTGAGTAAAATAGCTGTCTATTGTTTTCACACGACTCTAGAGATACACTCTTATTCCTACGGAGCAAAGTTGTCATGTTTATGGTTGTCAGAAGCTAATCCCTTCTTGTCTATCCAGGGAAGTTAAACTCTTCCTTGTTTATTGGAGAAAGTTTCTAGTGACCTCTGAGCTAGCTGGCAAAACTAATTAAGTCTAATATAGTCAGTAGAGACCTAGTCGACCTCAGTCCTATGTCTACACTGCTGTTTATATTATTCCAATGCGCAGAGCCTATTGGGAATATAGGAACTACACTACATGGCGCCCAACATTTGGTAAGGCGATAATCTAACGCAAGACACTAGAGTAACTCAGTCGTGCTTTTACACACAGAACCCTTTTTCCCGTAAATACTCCAAAAAGCGTCTGGAGTGGGTAAAAGGTTAAAATCTGCCAGAACTTAGTAGGAAGAGATTCCTATGTATAGTTTTGGTTTAGTCAACGTTGAAGGATACAGTGTTCCAAAATATTGTGCACCTAATATTTGTTTCCCCTGAAACTTGATCTGCAACAAAACTTTCTGTCAGTAAAATGGTAGAAAGTGACGATGAAGCGGAGAGAGCTAGAATAGCAGCTCAACTCCTAGCGGATGACACAAGTCTCCAAGAAAATGACCCGAATGCTATATTCATTCCGGTCAACATCAGAAGAACTATCACTATTAAACTTATAGAAAATGGACTGACATCACGAGGTGGTACAGTCATATTCGTGGTAGAAGCCCATGAATATCGGCAGACAGAGGTATTCTATTCATGAATACACTTTCCAGCAGCAAACGCTGTAACAAGAGAATTTCACTATTACAAAATAGAGGAACCTCCGGATGAATACACTCCTTTCGAGGAGGTTGAAATCCCATTAAATTACCAAGAGCACCTGCTCTGGTTTAAAGGCGCCCTAAAACATAAATATCACATCACCAGGCTTGGTCCACTAGGTAGACAAGGAGCAACGTGGCCGGTTCTAGCCAGCTACACACCACATCCAGACATTGATAAAATGTCAGACCGGGAACTTTTAGCTCAGCTAAAAATACTAATTAAGGTACATAGACAATTGGTCCAATATGTAATGCGGACTTCAACAGTCCAACCAGCAATTAACATTCCACAGCTGACCCCTCACCAGGGGAGTACAAACAAAATTACACCACAGAACATACAATCATGTCTTGGTAAAACACCCGCAGAACAAATTCCATTCTGGTTAGCACAAAAAATCACTCAAATAGAAGCAGTATTTCCTGATACTACAGCCAATGAGAAACACAGAATTCTGACTATCTGTCTTCCAATGGGGATCGCACCACATGTGGAGGACTGTGACACTTGGGGCACAGTCTTTGCTTCCATCTACACAAAAACACATGGTGTTCCGTCCATGGCGGTGATACCAGATGTGTTAAGACAAATTCAAAATGAATACGGTCCAGAACCTGCTTTAACTCTGGGTATGAAATTACTGAAAGACTTCAAGCAGGTCTCGGCTATATTACTAGCCAACATAAAAGGAGAAGCAGCATCTGTAGCGATCCGCCAGAAACTGAAAGAAACAGATATAGCAGAACAACCATTTAACCTTGCCAGAATCATAGAAAAATCCTATGAAGAACTAGGAAGAGATAGTTTGGGTGGGAAACCAGTAAAACCCCAACTAACTGAAAATCCAGAAAAGACTTTTAATAAAAATAATCTAAACACTCCAAAAAAGAGTTGGGATGGTAATAAACAATCCACTCCCAAAGAAAAACGATTCCAGTCCAGAGGAAGTCTCCTCAACGAAGAGAAAGATCTCGAGACAGAGGAAACAAGTCACCCCAGAGGGAGCCCTCTGAGAAAAGATACAACCTTAGAGATAGGGATAAATTGAGAAAACCTGATAGATATCAAGATATTGATACACGTCCCTCTCGATCTTTTCAGACTTCCTCACAGAAATCGGAAAGAAGAGGACGGTCAGAACCCAATGAAGAGCACGTCAAGTCCAAAGACAAGGAACCTGCTCATCAAAGTAAAAAATTACAATTTCCAGGAAAGAAGGTAGCCAGTATTAAAATAATAAAACATGCCGAGGATACTGAGGACACAACTGAAAAATGGAGAGTGGGCCCAGACAATGCTAGACAGCGCAGCAGAAGTGACCATAGCTCACAAGATCCTGATGAATCTTCTGGAGACAGTGGACACGAATGAATACATTCAAGTGGAAACTGCAGATACCAGAGTTAGCAAACCTTATAAAATATACGAAATAACACTGCGTATAGAGGGGGACAAGACTAGGAAAGTAAGGGGTCTCTTTTGGGATAACCTTTCGAAGGGCTATGACATTCTTTTAGCTGAAAAAGACTGGCCACCAGAGTTTGTCAGGGAGTGCCCTCATGGCGAAGAAATTATTATGCCTGCCTTCTCAAATCATATTCCGATTCATAAAAAATATACACTTGCAAGAAAATGGGCAGTGGCCCAAGCTCCTCTATTATATAAAAATCATGTAGGATGGGATGAGGACTCTCCTCCTCACAAAATCCAGTTAAAATGTCAACCCACTGCACAAAGGCAGTATCCTGTTAAGCAAGAAGCTAAAAAACAAGTCAGGGAGATTTTAGATCAACTTGAATACCAGGGGGCGATTGAAACATGCACCTCACAAATGAACAATCCTTTGTTTCCTGTCTCCAAGCCAGATGATTCATATCGTCTAGTTTTGGACTACAGACACTTAAACTCATGTTGCAAAACATTTGCAGTACAAAACTCACACAGTGCAGCACTAATGAATAACATTGTGCGCAAAAAATATAAAACGACATTAGACATCTCTAATGGATTCTTTTGTCAGAACATTGCACCTGAGAGCAGGTATTTGACCGCGTTCTCAAATAATGGGGTCGCAAAAACACTTCTGTCGACTCCCACAGGGATTCAAGAATAGCCCAGGATTATTCTCAGCAAGAGTAACAGAGTTACTACAAATATATGATGATGAGGCTTTATCTTAGGTCGATGACCTCTATCTCACAGATGATGACCTGGAGACACACTTGAAAAGAGTGAACACCATAATACTTGGGTTTGCAGCTGAGGGTTACAAATTCAACTTTAAATAGTCACGAATTGCCCATCTAACTGTCCTATTTTTAGGATATGAATTATCAAGTGAAGGCAAAAGCCTAGCAGACAACTTCTTAGAGAAGTGTGCTGTACTACAAGCACCAAGAACGCTGAAGAACTTACAATCAATACTAGGTTTCCTGAATTTCGGAAGAACATACATTCTAAATTATGCAGAGAGGGTTAAACCTCTCTATGAATTAATAAAACCTGATTTCAAACCAATCAATTGGACTCAGAAACACACAGAAATTTTAAGATCATTGCAAACAGACGTGTTAGCTAAAACAAAATTGCAAACACGCGAAAACGTACGCAACCTTGTAATCCGAGTCATCCCAGGAAGATGCGGATTCACGTACCTAACCTCTACTGAGGGAGAAACGGTATGAATAGCTTACAAATCACACTTGTACACACAAGCTAAAATGAAATTAAGTTCTACTGAAAAAAATTATAATAGCGGTTCAAACTGCTGTAGCAAAAGAAAGAGCCCACGCCCAAGGAAGAAGGATAACTGTTTTAACAGCAGAATCAGCCCTTGAGGCATTAACAAGCCCACGCAATTTGACTGCTGTGGCATTAGATCCAAAATGGATACAATGGGAAAATTCTCTTGCTGCAGAAGACGTGAAATACTATTTTGACCCGAAAATGAAAAAACTAGAACATCTAGAATACGAAGAAGAATATCCTCTGCCAATCGAAATTCTGCCTCTCGAACAATACACATGTGTAATCTACATGGACAGATTTGCACACCACTACGATGTAGAGAAAAAAATCCTACAACGCAGCGTGCGCCATTGTTAAAGGTCGCTGGCGCTTTGGTAAATTCAGACCATTAATTACCAAAACTGAATCACTCAGAAACTGCTCAACTCAGCGAGCTGAAATAAGATCTTTAAAGATGGCGCTTGAAAATGCCGATCGCGAATTCCCCACACTAATAGTGTGCGATTCGCATTACTGCGTCAAGTCTTACAATAATGACTTGCAGAACTGGCTTCAAAACGATTACAAAGATGACACAGGTGCCACAATAAAGAATAAGAAGCTTTGGGAACAGGTAGTTATTTTACAGAAAGAATTACGAAAGACTCACGTGATACATACACTGAGTCACCGACGTGATGGCGTTCCCGTTGCAGGGAATTCATTGGCTCACAGAGCCACAGCGGAAGCAGCTCAACCGGCTTCCGTAGCCACAATAAAGCGTTCAGAAAAATACATAGACGGAGAGACTTTGCTGGCGGTAAAAGCGTCTTTAAAAGGCGACTATGCAGCATTACCTCTGAACTATCCACTCAATAATACATACATAATTGATGCAAACTCCGTTCCTTTTGCTCAAATCCCTGGAGTGGGGGATAGAGTAATTCCAAACACGAACAGGAGAGTCTTTTTAATAGCAGACGCACACATGGGATTGGGTCTAAGGCACCGAGAGATCAAGGAATCTCAGAAAGAATTACGATCAGAATACTGGTGGCCGGGGATGAGCCTGAAACATTACAAATTTGCAATGGGCTGTCCAAACTACAACAGAGATCGCAGTCGTGAACCGACCGGAGTATTGCAGGACCCTTCTATTAGAAAGCATAAGGCTATCTATACGCAAATATCCAGCAGGAGAAATGCGTCCCATTAATGTTTAAGACTAGATTCGCTTAAAATGTAGACCCCAGCACTCGGCTGACGCCAAAACTGTTATAAAAGATTTGTGAGTCTTTATCGGCACATACGCAATTGGCATGCTACATTCTGACCAGGGTCCTGCGTTTAGCTCTAGGGCTTACAAGGAGGCCATGGCCAGCATGGGCATTGCATTGCGGTACTCTTGTCCCTTCCATCCTGAGGGAAATGCGGTAGTGGAAAGAAAAAACCGGGACATAAAGCAATCTATAACGGCGAGGGTATTAGGTTCGGGTGATGGGTGGGTCCAACATTTAACAAGTGTCCAACGCAGTCTTAATAATCTGCCAAGAAATTCTCTAAAAGGTCTCAGTCCGTACGAACTATTGTTCGGTACTAGAATTCATATTCAGGACCTTGATAGTCACACTTCAGTGGTAGAAGAAAAATGCTTTGATATCAAAGACCGTTTGGCTGTTTTGCAGGACTTAAATGAAACAAGAAAAAGCCTGAGCAACATAAAGTTAAAGCAACAGCCAACAGCCACTGAAGAAAAACCACCTGTCCCAGCAAGACCTGTCTGGATTCCAAAGATTGGGGATCTGGTCAGAGAGAAGATCGCGGTGAAGAAGGAATTTGGGCCTTCCTACAGAAAAGCAGTACCTGTCTTAGCTGTCAGCGGAACAAGATCAGTTGAACTACCACTCCTTGCTGGTAAAAAGGAGAACCGAGTTGTATCCATCGACCTGGTAAAACCACAATCATGTGGCCAATAATAAGTAGTAGGCCCAGTGGACTCCCAAGAAATAGCAGAGTACCAAAATTTGCTACAATACAAGAGGTTCAAACTGAGAGACTAATCACATTCGATAAACCTGCAGTGAATAAAAAAGGACTATGCAACAAAGCCATGGAACTTGTGCCTCTTGAAACCCAAATTGCAACAGTTCGTCAAGAAACACCAGTCTACAACGATGTAGCCTCAGACTATGCTAAAGAAACAAAGAAAAATCCAAAAGCAACTGAAAATCTGGAAGCAATTCCAACAATTGACAGAACTGCATCTGGCTACTTCATCAATTTCGATGACTTTTCTGAAGATCCAAGCGAGCCTGAAGAAAAGCCAGCAACGAAAACTTTCAAAGACAAAGTAACAGAAATCTTTCATCAACTCAAAGAAACTTATCTGATTTCTCCATGGATTGAATTTTGGATTGTGTTAGGTGTACTTTTCCTCCTGCTTTGGCTCATCGTGGTTCTTTGTTTGGGAAAATTCATTGAAGGAAAATACAGTACAATGGACACAGCAAGTCAGAACATCAACTTGGTCCTAAAGCTTCACAAATCATCTCACATCGAGAAAAGAGAATTATCATCAGTAAACGTCACAGCCAATCCAATACCCGGTGGGGTAGCATGGGACAAAACGGATTATGAAATCTATGGCCCGATTGAGCTCTTGAAATATCCACACCAGTTTAAGGTTTCATTAAGTGACTTTGTAAAACCAAGTACTTTCTCTGATGATTGGGACTTTGAAAATATTAATAATATGATGTCAGATTTAGTAATGTCATCAAAATTTACAGAACATGATTATTTACAAGCTTCATCAAATTATGAAGAAATGTATTGCTACAATCATTTTGGTCATCACTATTTGCATAAATCTGCTCAACCTAGAAATGTTTTCAAGTATAACCAATGGGAACATTGTGCAACACCACCTAAAAGCAGCTCTAAAACATTTTATGAGAAATTCCCATACTTCTCAGGGTTTAACACAAGTGATGCAGAAGCGTTTTATTTTAAAAAGATAAATAAGACAGGAATGAAAACAATGTTGACAAATACTAAATTGATTTATTCTGAAGCATTTTATGAAAAAATGATTACATTTGGTTTTGAATTCTGGAACAAAAACATTGAAAGAAAAACCATCTGGGGTACAAAAGAATGGCAGGTCCAGGGTTTAGAAGCATTGTTTAGAGCCTGCATGATCCCAGAACAATTAATATTCCTGAATGACACCATTCAACAGACTACCTGTCTTGGCCTAGCCAAAATTAAGGAGTTTAACAAACCGTCTATTCCGAAGCCCATACCTGATAGTAATAGCACTACAGAAGTGGAGATAGACGTATCCCATATTTTATACCAAAACAGAACACATCCTGATTGGAAAAAATTAAGCATGGGCGGATTTTGCGAATTGGCAATCCACGAAATTGCGTATTTACGGATTCGCAATCCGAAAAATCCGCGAACTCTCGCGAATTTTGCAGATTCCTTTTTTTTGTGTGTTCGCAAGTGTTTCTGCCATTTCGCAAGGGTTTTTTACCAGTTCGGAAACGCGAACTTACTTGTCGGGTAGCAACGGTCGCGACCATGTTGTTTCTACGTCTGGTTCATCACAGCACCCTCTGTTTCACCACTGCCACCCTCTGTTTCACCACTGCCACCCTCTGGCTCACCCATGCCACCCTCTGGCTCACCCATGCCACCCTCTAGTTCATCACTGTAGATTATGGGGGGAAAAGCACACCTGCCCTGCCTCAACTGACATGAATGAATTAGGGGCTGATTAATGTGGCACTGAATTTGAACTTCCAGGCTGGCACCTGCTTCCTTATCTGTAATTAATTTCAGTTGCAGTGTAATTTTTTTAACAGGACCTTTGTTGTATACTTGTAGCTATTCTCTGAGCCTGCTGTGAGGGTCAGAGCAGGGTCATAGAATAGTTGCAAGTAGGCAACTGAACTCTGAAGGGGCCCCTCAGGAAGCACTACAGGGAATGGTTACTAATGATAAGATTGAACTTTTGCACCTGCTGAGTGCTTTCAGTTTTGCAAAAATCCAAATATCCAGCAGCATCCACAAAAAGTAATCCTTCCAGGTCGAGATCCAAATCAAAGTGACCAGCACATGAAGAAAGCACTGGGAGGAGCCTGCTGGACAGGAACAGGAAGTTGGAGACTGTGGGGCACTTCCTTCCTCCCACCTCCCCCCCCCCCAAAATGGACTCCTTGCAAAAAAAAAGTGCAGGCAAATGTCAACCTGAGGAGTTATTCTGATAAAAATCATAATTTTCAAGGTTTATGCTGCCTGCTGGTGGATTTCTTGTGCGAAATTGCGAAATTTTGCAATCTCGCAATTGCGAGATTGTCGCTGTCCGCCGCATCTACATGTTCGCAAGTGTTTACTCCTGCGATGCGTGATCACGGGCCTCTATGACGTACTCGCGTTGAAAAACTCTCGCTGTGCAAGGTGGCAAGCCGCGATGACGTCGACAAACTCCCGCGGGATCCCGCAGCAAGATCCAAAATGGCGCAGCACACGCAAACATGGAGAAAAACAACTCTGCAAACGCTGAATGACGGTAAGTGAACGCTGCGCGCCGCAAAATTGTATAGTATTCTAGTTGGCAAGTGCGACCAAGCAAAAAATCCGCTTCGCACGGATTTACGAATTTTCGGCAAATTCGTGAGAGTTCGCGGATTGCGAAATTGCCGAAAATCCGCAAAATCCGCGAGCGGAACGGATTTTACGCCCATGCTTAGAAAAAATGGTTGATCTGGCCCACAGACACAAATAACTGTCAAGATAGATTCCTGAACAAAATACAGGGGTTCAAAATGACCAGGCCAGACCCAAGATACTCCCAGAGACAACATCCAGGGATAGTTACAACATACAGTGTAGGGAAACTATGACTCGAATGGCTACAAAAATCCACACTGGCTGAAATTAAGCAACACTTGACTTTACTTAAAGACGGTGCTGACTTGCGTGATTTCATACTGGGACCACGCAAACAGCGTCAAAAACGTTTCATAGCGGCCGGTATATACGCTGCGTATAACGAAGCTTGGAAAGTAATGCAAATTGAAACAGCAGAAAAAATACGAGAAATTGATCGTATTAATTTGGAAAAATCACTTTCTGTTGTGGACAATGGGTTAACGACTCTGTCCTCCAGAATATATTCACTGGACAGTATCATATCATCTGCTATTGATATAATAGAGCAGGACTTACTAATGTTACAACATGGTCAGTCCCAATTACGTTCTATTGTACAGCTTGGCTGGACGTTGCAAAATCTGCGTTCAGGCTGCGTGCCATGGCGTTTAATCAACGTAACGTCATTATTTTCTATCTTTAACCTTATTGATAAACAAATCAGTTTGGCACAAAAAGGAGCAGACTATACGATTCTGAGCATTGAAAAACTTGAGAGATTACCATTGACAATGTCAGAAAGACCTGTCATTGAATGGATAATACACGGAATAATTACAATTCCGATAACAACTTTCCAATTTAAATATTGCCAAGAATATATGCCAGCCGGCCAGTATGAAAGGTTGGGTAAAGGGTACATCAAGTCAAAATGGAAACTACCTTATACACACACATGTTACAGTGAAAAGAAAAAGAATGTATTTCTTAGTGGTAAAAATTGTAAACGATCACTAAGCGGTACACTTCTGTGTCGAGGTATTAACTTGCATGGGGCCTGCGAAGGGTCCTCGAATAACCTTTCATGTCACCTGCACGGCACTCCTACAACACAGATAGAGCCATTCTTAAGACAACTTTCTAACGGGAGCTATGTTCTAATAAATGACCACAGCTGTTGTGGCATGGTGCCAGGGAAAGTCTATCTCATCAGCGTTAGTTCCATGGTCACTTGCTGTATGGAAGTATTGTATCCAAACTGCACTCCAGACATGTAGGCGGCATGGCCTTATTTGAATATCTCTTCTATTCGAATTGATACTTTAAGCAGAATGAAATCCGTTCTTTTACAGACAACTGTGCCTTTGACCTCGTCCAGAGAAACGTATGATCTGCAAGTTGCAAGGACAACGGCAGAGATACATTCCCTTTTATCAACAAATTGCCCCGTGCATTTCGTAGAAATGCTAAGCCAAATCCTAAACATGTCAGATACCAGTGGCATCGCACATGTATTTAAGACAATTTTTTCGGGACTGTTAACACCCTTCGAAACAGTTCTGGGCATTTTTCCCAATTTTGTCCATTCTGTCTTTGGCGGCCTACCTCTACTTTTGGGACTCGTGGCAGGAATCTTATTTTTGATCCTTCTGCTCCGATATGGCAAGCCAAGTCGCAGACAAGACTCCAGCAACGATGGAAGAAACAATCCTAGCTATACGCTATCGGGACCGCATAACTAAAGTCCTCGGATTAGCCCGGCTAAGAGATCTGAATATGACCTGGTTTCTTTCATTCAGACCTATCTGGCAAAATTGCATCTTACCTGTGCTTCGATGTATGCTATGCGGAGAAAAATGCGTGTTGGACACCTGTCTTACACTACCATCAGCAGTACCATTGGATACAGATACTTTGCTAGGTCCTGTAACGGCTCATGCATCGTGTTGTCCCCAGCGGCTACCCATTCTGATGACGGCATTCGTTGAGACTTCACCACTACGAGTATGTGGCAGTAGAGTACGAGATGAGAGCAGCATCACCCAGGTACAACCTTCCTTGAGCATTGCTGATCCTGAGATCGATGATAGCAATCATTCTCACGACTGCACTGTTACAGCATTTTCGAACTTGGTCGAACTTTCACCTGAGGCTGTAGACCAATTTTTTGCATCTCTGTCTGAAATGATGTTCTCCCCTGAACAACGGGAATAACTTTTTAAGCTACAAGCACACAGCGTTCCCTGAACTCTGAATTCGGCCTTCAGCTTTGATAAACAAAAGCTACTGAAAACATTTGGAACTATTTTTCCCTGAAAACAAAATTATTTTTTTTCACTTCCAAAATATTTACCTTTTTATGGCACAGAGTACTCTGCTTAAAGTAGAACTATTCTTAGAGAACAGAGCTTCTATTTTAGGAACTCTAGAGACAATATTTTACCTCAGCCTCTAGCACATGTACAGCATTTGTATTAATATGTGATGGAATGGTCTCGACCTTCTCTTCTGTTCTGTATTAAGGGGCCGATTATGATGGCGGACGGACCTGAATCCGTCTGCCACCATAGAAAAGGAGGGACCGTCCGCAGGGGCAGCGGCGGTCCCTCCGTGCAAATTAGGATGTGACCGCCACCCTGGCGGTCACATCCTGTATTTTTATCATTGCGGCGGGTGCTGCTTGAAGCAGCACCCGCCGCAATGATAAAAAAGTAAGTTGTGCATTTGCATGCACAAAGCGGCAGGCACCTCGTGGTGCCTGCCGCTTTGTGCAGGCAAATGCAGGGGGGTACCATAGGTACCCCCCATGTGCACCCCCCACCCCCCCCTTCACCCCTGGGGGCCCGCAACGGGCCCCCAAACACAAATCCGTATGCCTTTACACGGCGGAAATGCCGCCGTGTAAAGGCATCTTTCCGCAGTCATCCTAATATGGCTGGCGGTGTCTGATAGACACCGCCAGCCATGTTAATGCTTTTCCGCAGCGGGCGGATTCCGCCCGCGGCGGAAAAGTGGCGGACAGATAGTAAGACCCACCAGCCATCCTAATATGGCGGTGGGTCTTGCAAGGCTCCCCGGTGGATTTCCCGCATCCTCCGGGCCGGCGGTGGCTTCCGCTGGCCCGGTGGATGCGGGAAATCCGCAATCATAATCGGACCCTAAGAGCCATTTCATGTGTAATTTTGGCAATTCATTCAGCTGATATATATATGCATTTTTAACTGAATGATACCACTGCTTGAAAAGCGTACAGTACCAATACTCATTTTCGTGTATTTACCATATACCATTTCAAATGCGAATTATGTATTTTGGGGTGGGTTGGAAAACACATACACCATTATATGTTTACTATTGCTTAGTTTTAAGTAATGAGGGACAGTAGATTGTGGAGTGGGTGTTGTATTTCTATCTAGGGCCCTAATTCGATATTCCTGATTTATGCCCTTATGTGGTTATAATAAATAATATCCTTATAAAGGCATAAGAATCATATCCATATTTAGTCGTAGCCCATGCAGTCCAAATTAACCCCTTCCATGCTGATGACGAGCTCAGCTCGTCATCAGCATTACCTGCTGTGTGCTGATGACGAGCTGAGCTCGTCATGTATCGCGGTAATTTTAAAAATGCTGCATACAGCGGGAAAAGCTGCCGCACGCATGCGGTTAAGCAAAGCTACTTCCCCAGACTCCTAGAGAGTACAACGCGTTCTTTAAACAAAGCAAACCTCCAGCAACCTGGGAAATCCCCATGCTTCTGTTTTGATTTGTCCTAGAACTCCTGCAAACACTGAAAGAACGGCCAGTTCTTAGTGACATCTTTATTGACGTCTTATGTCCAACCTTACGTCAAACCCGGCACCTTTCAGGTATAAATATACCAACGTTGCCTTAAGCAAACACACGGTGGTTTGGAGCAGAGCGGCTATCTACTTGCCCGAGAGCCCAGCTGATGCGAGAGCCCACGGACGCCGCCCCTCCCTTTTGACGCACTGAGAAAGACGCTGTCTTTTTCTCCAGCCGAGAAAATCCAGCTCCGGTGTTTTCAGCCGCCCTTGCGGGTTGCTGGGATATCGAGTCCTAAGAAAGAGATACCAGACCTCCTGCTTTCTATTACCCAGGTATGGAGCTGACTAAACCCTTAAGAGAATTCTTGACTCAGATTCTTGGCAAAAACCAACTTAACTTAAACTGCTACTTACTTACTCCTTCCCACGTATTAGGCTTAGGTCAGGTACACCGGGGTAGGCGTATTTAGAAGCACCAGTTGAGTACGTTAGTCAATGTATATATGTATGTATATATTTTATCCATTTTAAAGTATCATATGGCTTAGAAACCATATCAATGCTTTTACAGTATTATTTCATAATACTCCTTTTACTGTACGCACTTTACTTTACATTAAGTATTGCAATTATGGCAATTCATTTCTCTTGCATGAGAAAGAAGACTGCTCAATAAATAACACCTTTTTATTGAAAACGCCCGTCTCTCTTTTCTCTGCACTCTGGTGAAACTAAGTATGCATGATTGACTGAGTAAAATAGCTGTCTATTGTTTTCACACGACTCTAGAGATACACTCTTATTCTGAGGGAGCAAAGTTGTCTTGTTTATGTTTTTTTTTTTGTTTGTCCTCATTTGCCATTGCCCCCGTGCAAGAAACCACCGACCACCGCTATGTGTCTATTTGTCCATGGCCGAAGATTGAAAGATAGGCAATCAGACCGAGACACAGATAACTTTCTGGCAGAGGAGGGAAACCAGCACAAAGTGTGCGACCTGCTATCCAACAGGGTATATAACGACCCGTTGGGCCTCAATTTCACCGGGGAGAGCCATTGCGTTGAGGTCTTTGGAGCAGAGAACAGGCATAATCATAGGACCCGGGGAAAAACAAAAAAAAAACGGAAATCCTAGCTCTATTGTACCAGGAGGTCCAAAAATGCAAGCTTTTTCCTGCTCCCAGATCTAGTCAGGTCGATCTTTGAGACTTCATATAGGGACATCAACCATCCCGAGTATGTAGGGGGTTTAGTATCCACCCAAAACCTGCAAATCTGTCTCCTTGCCAAAAGGATTGCAAAAAAGAGGAAAGATCTGGCCTGGCCGGAAATTTTTTCGTCAATCCCAAAGATGATTAGAGGGAGAGTAATACTCAGTGTGGTGTTAAGTATAGAGTTCAGGGCATCCTTCACTTCCTCCCAAAACTGGCTGATAGCAGGACAATCCTTAAACATGTGCACATCTGATGCCTCTAAAAGGTCACATTTATTGCATTTTTTCCCGGGACAAAACTTTGCCAGCTTTTGGGGTGAAAAATATGCACGATGTAACGTGAAAAGGTGGTTTCGCCTCAACCATGCAGGCTTGACAGTCTTATACAGTAAGCTAAAAGAATCCAGCCACATCTGTTCACAGTTGGCACCCACCTCTCCTCCCCATAGCTCCTCGGCTAGGTTGAAGTCTCCGTCTATCTCTTCCAGGATTGCCCAGTACCAACAGGAGACCTCCTTTCCACCCCTTGATCTTGTCATTAATTGATTTTCTAAATTGCTAGAGATGCCCAAAGGGACCCCCTTCCTACTCAGCGTCTGAGCCAAGCTAGTCAGCTGCATGTGTTTGAATCTCGAGAGATTTGACCCTACTTTCTCTCGCAAATCCTCCCATGATAGCATTGAGCCACTTGCCAGCAAATCTCCCCAATGCAACATTTCAGCCTCCTTTATCGGACTAGCCAGTCTGTCTTTAAGGCACAGTGGAGTGCCTGGCGAGTCCCACATAGGTGCTAGGTTAGAAAAGTAGCTAAGCCCTATGCACTTTCTTAACTTAGCCCAGCTTCTGGCCAATGATTGGAGAATTTTTTATGTTACTTTTTTTTTTAATTTCTGATCTCCAAACTTAAAGAGGAAGCCGTCCGCTGGAAGATCGGCTCCCTCTAACATGGCTCGAAACATCTCACCCCTAGAAGAGACAGAAGGTGTTTTTAAGAGCATTCTAGAAAACGATAGCTGGAACGCCCATGCGTAGTACTGCAGGTCTGGTAGTGTTAAACCCCATTTTTCCCTCCTTCTCCTCAGCTTCTTCCAGGCCAGTCTAGTAGCCCCATATTTCCAAACAAAAGAGTTTAGCTCACGTTGACAGTTATCTATTTGAATAGTATCAAAAGCCAGGGGGATGGAATTGAACAGAAAAGTGTATTTTGGCAGGGTAGACATCTTAATTAAGTTTGTTCCCCCCAAAATGGAGAGGGGCAGGTGAGCCCATGCCTTTAGTTTTTTTTGGCATTCCTTGTGTACTCGTTCTAAGTTCTGGGCGACAATATTGCTGACGTCTTGGCTAATTATAATTCCCAGATATCGCATGGAAGAAACAACGTCAAGATGAGTGTTATTGATATTCCAAGCCATGATTTCCATTTTGTTTGCATTTATTTCGTAACCGGAAAATTTGCCAAACTCCTCTGCCCGCTTAATTACCATTGGGAAAGCAGTATCCAGGTTCGATGTCATTATAAGAATATCGTCAGCATATAGTGCTACCCGCTTTTCCCACCCTCCAAAACTGAAAGGTAAAATATCAACCTCCTTTGTAGGAGTCTGAGCAAACGGCTCGATATAAAGGTTAAAGAGAAGAGGGGAAAGCGGGCAGCCCTGCCTCGTTCCCCTTGTGATATTAAAAGGGTCTGTCAAAGAGTTGTTAACAGATAGCCTGGCAGTTGGAGCTTTATATAAAAGAGCTATCATGCGACAGAAGCTATCAGGTAGATTACATTTTTTCATGACCGCGGCCAGATAGGCCAAATTCACCCTATCAAAGGCCTTAGTTGAGTCCAGGGTAAAAACGTCCATAGGGAGAGAAAAAGTGGGGGCGATATCAATAGCCCCGACTATGTCATGTGTGAGATCTGCTAAGTTTCTGCCTTTAATGAAACCTCTTTGGTCCTCATGGATTATCGAGTTAACCCCCCCCCAGCCTACTAGCCATAATACCAGTGAAGATTTTGTAATCGCTATTAAGAAGCGATATTGAGCGATATGAGCCACATTCCTTTAGATCTTTGCCTGGCTTTGGTATTAAGACTACAGTGGCATCATTCCAAGACTTTGGGGGGGGCACTCCTTCCAAGAGAATACTATTAAAGAGCGTAGCTAGAACTGAGGTAATCTCCTCATCAAGTTCCCGATATAATTCCCCCGGTAAACCATCGGGGCCAGCCGCCTTCCCACGCTTCACTTGACCCATTGCCTTCTTGATTTCCTCTGCAGTAATCTCTGTGACCAGAGCCATACTTTGTTCAGAGGAAAGCCTAGGCATAGAAATATTATCGAGCCAGGCATCTCTCCCCGCCTGATCATCACAGATGTCCTCTTTATAGATGGCCTGAAAAAAGTCCTGAAAGGCGCAACCTATATCCAACTTTGAAAAACGGGGGACTGATTCCCCTTCTACCCTGATCTCCCTAATATAGTTCCGTGCTTTCTCTGCTTCAGTTTTCCAGGCAAGAATCTTTCCAGCTGCCTCCCCAAACTCATATTGACAGTTTTTGCTCGCTTCCCACCTTCTAGCGACCCTAGCCTGTAAAAGGCTATCCAATTCAGATTTTAGTGTGGTTATCTGTTTTGCTTCTCCCCAGAACTAATATGGGCACCTGAGTTGTCCTCAATTTGTTTCATTTCTGCCTCCAGATTCTCAATACTTTCTTTGTACTTTTTCCTTCTATAGGAGGCTCGGCTCGTAATACAGCACCTCCAAACAGCTTTTAATGCATCCCACACAGTCGAAATATCGGCTGAACCTAAATTGATCTCCAAAAAATGCTTGGTCTCTGATTTGAGGAAGGTCATTTCTTCCTCTTCCAATAGAATAGTGCGATCAAAGGACCAGGAGATATGAGTGTAGTACTGACGTTTTTAGTGTGAATATTATAGCAGAATGATCGGAAAGATGTGAGGGGAGATAACAAATGTCTTTTACTAGATCATTAAGGCTGTAACTAAATAGCACGTAATCGATCCTGGACAGATGCTTATATTTAAAGTTACGGAAAGAGACCCCCAACTTTTCTCCCGCCCTTTCCCTCCAGACATCTGCCAGACCTATTTGCGACATTATTGTTAAGAGTGCCTGCCTAGATTTAGAGAATACACAGGCTCTAGAGCTTGGAGACTTATCCAATTTTGGATTTAAAACGATATTAAAGTCACCAGCCCAAATTACGGGGTCCTGAAAGGCTAGTAGATGGTCGCAAATAATATTCATATAAGCTTGATCGTCCTGGTTTGGGCCATAATACCCAACCAGGGTATATGGGAGGCCATCCAGCAAAACCCTTGCCAAAAGCCACCTACCACTCGTGTCCTCTCTAAACTCAACTATTTGAGCCTTGGCCTGTTTCTTAAAAATAAATAAGACACCCCTAATATTTGCTGTTTGGTCTGTGCCCAAAAAGATGTCTATCCACTATTCTTTCTTTAAAATCTCTGATGTTCATTTTTGAGGAGATGTGACTCCTGAATGACAATGACCTGCGCCGGGGAGTCTCTTAAATATTGAAAGATCTTATTTCTTCTGCCCCGCGTACGCAGGCCATTGACATTCCAGGATAAAAATTGTAACTGTGTCATCTTGTCACAATACTCCTCACTAGCCCATCCTGATACCCTCAAGTTTTATTGTCATAGATTCTTTTGACTGGAAATGCCCTGACCTTAATATCTCTAACCCCATCGGTGGTCAAACAGAGTTCTATTAAAGTGATACAAGGACTATGGCCTACGAGGAACTTTTGCATTTTTAACCCTAACCCTACCTTCCTACATGACAACCCCCCTCCCCCCCTGGAAAACCCTTCCCTACTTACACTGGACTGATGTATTTCCAGTTTTGCACCCTCAGCCATCCATCCCTCCTTCTCTCCCCCCCCCTGCTGCCAAACGATATTTTGACTAAAGCTTGCACAGGCTCACTCTATTTGAGTAATTCGTTATCCGTTAGAAAAGAAAAAAAAGGGGTAGCTAAACGTGTTAAGGTTCTTTATTTTGTTTTTTTCCTTTTTGTTGCTTTCATTCCTTTCTCCCTCCCCCCCCCTTTTCCCTATTATGATTTTTTCCTATTTATAAAATGTTCTTTCTTTTTTTTTTTTTCTTCTCTTCTTTTAAACTTTTGTTCTTTATAAGAGTCACCATCACCATCAGTACCCACAATCCCTGACCTTATATTTCTTTATTTTTCTCGTATTAGGGACCGCTAAATTAACTTCATCTTAGATCATCTCACACCCCCATCGAATTTCCTGCCCCCCGTGCGAGGTTCTTCGGTGATTCCAACATCTCGTCTGCCTCAAGAGGTGTTCTGAGATTATGCATCGTGTTGTTGTACATTACTCTAAGAAAGGCAGGAAACCTCATCTGGACTGTGGCACCCAAGGCTCTGAATTCTTCCATCCTCTGCCCTAGCTCCCACAGTCGATCCAGCGTGGACTTCGATAGGTCCGAGCGAATGTCGAACTGGAAGTCCGGGCCTTTTACCGTTTTCAATTTTAAGGCTAGATTTAAAAAAATTTCCTTGAGTGCATAAGTAAGGAAGTTTATCAGAATTTTTCTGGGCTTAGATCTGCCAGGCTTTAGGCGGAAAGGGTCCCTATGGATCCTTTGGATGTCCTTCTCAAGGGTTTCTGTTGTCTCCTCCAGATTTAAAGCGCCCTTTAAGAGGCTCACCACGAAAGATTTAATATTGCTCCCCTCTTTTCCCTCTGGAACCTTCAAGAGCCGGAGGTTATTTCTCCTTGAGTGGTTTTCCAAGGACTCAACCCTCTCACGGATCTCATTTCCCTCCCTTCGTAAAGATTGTATTTTTAGTTCAGCAGATCCCAATTTCTCCTTAAGCTCCTCAACGGATCCTTCCAATGACTCTGTTCTCTCATTTAGCCGGTCGACTTTTTTTTCCAGGATATCGCAGGCAGCCCTAATCTCCGTCTGGTTTTCAGATGAGACTAAGAATCCCATCCTTATGTCTGCCTTCAGAGAGGTCAACAACGTCTCAATTGAGGAGCAAGCTAGGGCAGTATCGCCCCTATCCACAGACCTCCAGTCTCTGATGATGGTTCAAAAGCTGCTGATGTTTGAGCCATAGGAGCGTTTCATGCCTCACCTAACTCAATCTGGCCAAATGTCGAACCCTCGACTTGGTCTGGCGATGGTAGGGTAACAAGCACACAATTCTCCTGTGCCCGCTGGAGGCTTGCTGACTCGGCTACCTCAACTACCCCTGCCATCTGGGTTTTTTCGGGGGTGTCGGCGAAGGAAGCTGCTCGGGACACAGGTGACACAGGTGACACAGATGACTCAGGTGAATAAGGAGCTTTCTTAGTATTTGACTGGTGGGTTAACGCTAAGAGGTCTGATGGATTTATTGTAGAGGGTGTCTCTTGATAGTTTAGCTGGATATTTAAGACCTGAGGTAATACTTTGAAAAAGGAACGCAGTGAGGGAGTGATACGCGATGGTCTGATCTCTCCGCGAGCTTTTTTAGGACCTTTTTTAGGGCCTGATTTCTGCTTTGAGCTCTCCCCTTCGGCTATCTCAAATGTCTCAACTAGCTTGGTTCTACTTTTTGCTCCCCTTGCAGGGCCCCCTAAGTGGGTCTCACTGGTCTCACTGTTATCTTCTGTCGCTATACCTTGGGGGGCATGAAAAGCCTTGCCACCCCTCCCCCTGCCTCTTTTGGGCTTGTCTTTAGCCTGTTTGTTTGCGCTCTTACCTTCCACTGGAAAAGTCCCGTCACCTACCACAGCCCTTGAGCCAGACCGGCATGAGCCCCTCTTGTCACCCCTTACAATTGCCACAGTCCCACTGCCAGTCTCTCCTTTACCAGCTCCTGCTCCTGCTCCAGCGTCGAGAACTGCAGATAGACTGACCCCCGAGGCCCCCGAGGCCTTAGTTGCAGCTGAAGTATCTGAAGTAAAGAAGTCACCTATGCTCAGCACTCCGGCAACAGACTTGCATTGATTTGCGCAGCCCTTGCCTGTGCCTGTGCTTGTGCTGACTCTGCAATGTGAGGATCTATGCTGCACACCTCCTATTAGTCCAAACTTTATAGATTGTGCTGAAAACTAAATGGTTTTTATTGGGAGCTGCCCAGTGGTCAGTTGAGCCCACAACTGGTTACTTAAATGCTCTGTAGAGGCCCAGCAACAGCTAGGTCCTAGAACCGGGAGCTCACCTCCTGTCCCTAGGGTTTCAGGTCAAGTTATACATCAATAACATTATTAATCATCAATTCAACATAAATGTTTGTGTCAACTACATTTAGACCAATTTATTAACTTGGTTAATCTTCATGATTTTGGTTATATACATAACATATCAAGAAAAACAAAAAAGTTTGCATACAAGAATTATATATAATGTAATGCTCAAATTATTCACATTCACAAAAAGCGTAACAAACATAATTTAAACATTTCCCAATGCATTTCGGGTCAATTCGACCCTTCTTCAGGGGAATTGTACTTGTGATGATAAATTTTGTGTGAATTTCATGCACATCAATCCGATGATAGGCACTGCAAAATCAAATAGAAAGGGTTGATTCCCTTAAAACACACATAAGCTTTGTACAAATGCAGAATGGCTCTAGAATTAACAATCTCTCCCACAGCACCATGAAAATGTGAATGAGCTCAAAACCAAATCTCTAATGATAAAAGAAAAGAGAAGGTGTGAAAGGGCCCCCAGCCCGAAAACTCCGTAATCATAATAACTAGGTGTGCCATGCAATAAGCGTAAAGGTAGATAAAAAGTGCAATTGAAGATCGGTTTCATGCAAACAATAACCTCTCCCTGGTGGTAAAGTGTCAAACGTGCTCATGAAATATGCTACGAAAATATGTTATACCTTTCAATGACCGCGAGACGATCACTCAAAAATATCATGGATATGTGCTAACTCAGGTCCTAAATAAATCATATACGTGATCATCACCAATCCGTTTAACCAACGTTTTGAAAAACTAACCAAAAGAGAAAAGCAATCTTACCATCTACTCTATGGTCGAGTATTTAACCGGATATGTAAAGGGCCGTGTGCTCTCCAACCGCTGTAAAAGCGAAAATGGTTGACAAACACCAAGTTGACTAATTTCGTGCTAATTCACGCAAACACGATTTCACTCGAGTCATGTTTAAATATTCTCACCACAAATGTCTTCACGAACAGGATACCCAAATGCTCTCGCACTCCGTTCTAACAGGTCCGCTGGCACGCAAATCTATTTCAAGGACAGAAATAGACTAATTAAAAGCCGATACTACAACTATGCGGTGCGTTTTCGGAAGACGCCATTAACCACCAAACGCCTACCTTCTTTCTCTAACGGTACGCTGCCACTGACTCCTAGTGAACTTCCGGTGTAAACATCCGGTTGAGCTAACATGCCCTAAATGACGGAACACAACGTAAGCAAACTCAACGTAAAAAACTCAATGTTATGCTGCGAACGCTCCATAGACATAAACGATTCACTATGTTTACAATGCCAATGCTGGTAAGTGGTGAATACATAAACCGCATGAGGTTCAAAATGCTAAGATCATGCGTGTAATGTCAGTGCTTGTGCAAAAAATACATAGAAAAAGTAACAAATAAATAGAACAAAAATCACCAAATCATAAAACATATAATAAGCCACAGCAAAGTTTAGAGAAAGATGTTATCACTTAGAGAACAATCAAATCCAAAGTAACACCCTTTATAAAAGTGAAATATACTTATTGTCAACTGTGTGGGAAACTGAATTAAAAATGGGATGGATTGTCAATCCTGTACAATAATCATTCAGAGAGCATCTTATGAACATGTAACACCATAAGCAGATTTAAATATTTTCTGTTTATAAAAAACATGCCATCTCATATTGGTCATTAAGCCCACCTGGTGTCAATGTTCCTAGCTTTTTTATCCAACTTGTCTCTCTTCGTGCCAAGGCTATGTTATGATCTACTCCCTTGTGTTTCTCAACCACTTCTAAGATGGTAAATCTCAGTTGCGGTATTGTGTGACTGGAGTTATTCCAGTGTGTGGCTAAGCAAGATGTTGATGACTTATTCCGTATAGTACTCTTATGCTCTATGATCCGAGTTTTAATTTTGCGCGAAGTTCTTCCCACATAGGTGAGTCCACATGGACATTGTATTGCATAAATCACTCCGGTTGTATTACAATCTCCACTGTGTTTCAACTGGATTGATTTACCCGTGTGGGGATGCTTAAAGTCTTTACTGGTGATCGTATTATTGCATTGTCCACAATTAAAGCATTTCCTCATACCTTTATATTGTACTTGTGGTTGAGGGTGAGGGTTCTTCAAAATTTCTCGGATGTTTTTAGCTCTGGTATGTGCTATAATTGGAAAAGTCTTGAATAAGTTTGCAAAGTCAGGTTCGTTCGCTATTATCTCCCATCGCCCTACATTACACAAGTGCACATCCGAAAAGTTTAAAAGACCATTTACCCACCTCACAACTGATAAGGATCAAAAGAATATCCTCAGATGACACTAACTGCAAAATGATGATGGAAGAACAAATTGAAAAGTACATAGCCCGAGGTTACCCGACTGGCATATTGGAAAAAGCAAAGGAAAAAGTCTCAACAATGAACAGAGATTCTTTACTAAAAAAAAGGGAGAAAGCCACAAATGACCGAATAGTTTTTGTCATGAAACATTCGACACAATCGCTAAGGATAAAACAGATCATCAAAAAGCGATGGGAGATAATAGCGAACGAACCTGACTTTGCAAACTTATTCAAGACTTTTCCAATTATAGCACATACCAGAGCTAAAAACATCCGAGAAATTTTGAAGAACCCTCACCCTCAACCACAAGTACAATATAAAGGTATGAGGAAATGCTTTAATTGTGGACAATGCAATAATACGATCACCAGTAAAGACTTTAAGCATCCCCACACGGGTAAATCAATCCAGTTGAAACACAGTGGAGATTGTAATACAACCGGAGTGAGTTATGCAATACAATGTCCATGTGGACTCACCTATGTGGGAAGAACTTCGCGCAAAATTAAAACTCGGATCATAGAGCATAAGAGTACTATACGGAATAAGTCATCAACATCTTGCTTAGCCACACACTGGAATAACTTCAGTCACACAATACCGCAACTGAGATTTACCATCTTAGAAGTGGTTGAGAAACACAAGGGAGTAGATCATAACATAGCCTTGGCACGAAGAGAGACAAGTTGGATAAAAAAGCTAGGAACATTGACACCAGGTGGGCTTAATGACCAATATGAGATGGCATGTTTTTTATAAACAGAAAATATTTAAATCTGCTTATGGTGTTACATGTTCATAAGATGCTCTCTGAATGATTATTGTACAGGATTGACAATCCATCCCATTTTTAATTCAGTTTCCCACACAGTTGACAATAAGTATATTTCACTTTTATAAAGGGTGTTACTTTGGATTTGATTGTTCTCTAAGTGATAACATCTTTCTCTAAACTTTGCTGTGGCTTATTATATGTTTTATGATTTGGTGATTTTTGTTCTATTTATTTGTTACTTTTTCTATGTATTTTTTGCACAAGCACTGACATTACACGCATGATCTTAGCATTTTGAACCTCATGCGGTTTATGTATTCACCACTTACCAGCATTGGCATTGTAAACATAGTGAATCGTTTATGTCTATGGAGCGTTCGCAGCATAACATTGAGTTTTTTACGTTGAGTTTGCTTACGTTGTGTTCCGTCATTTAAGGCATGTTAGCTCAACCGGATGTTTACACCGGAAGTTCACTAGGAGTCAGTGGCAGCGTACCGTTAGAGAAAGAAGGTAGGCGTTTGGTGGTTAATGGCGTCTTCCGAAAACGCACCGCATAGTTGTAGTATCGGCTTTTAATTAGTCTATTTCTGTCCTTGAAATAGATTTGCGTGCCAGCGGACCTGTTAGAACGGAGTGCGAGAGCATTTGGGTATCCTGTTCGTGAAGACATTTGTGGTGAGAATATTTAAACATGACTCGAGTGAAATCGTGTTTGCGTGAATTAGCACGAAATTAGTCAACTTGGTGTTTGTCAACCATTTTCGCTTTTACAGCGGTTGGAGAGCACACGGCCCTTTACATATCCGGTTAAATACTCGACCATAGAGTAGATGGTAAGATTGCTTTTCTCTTTTGGTTAGTTTTTCAAAACGTTGGTTAAACGGATTGGTGATGATCACGTATATGATTTATTTAGGACCTGAGTTAGCACATATCCATGATATTTTTGAGTGATCGTCTCGCGGTCATTGAAAGGTATAACATATTTTCGTAGCATATTTCATGAGCACGTTTGACACTTTACCACCAGGGAGAGGTTATTGTTTGCATGAAACCGATCTTCAATTGCACTTTTTATCTACCTTTACGCTTATTGCATGGCACACCTAGTTATTATGATTACGGAGTTTTCGGGCTGGGGGCCCTTTCACACCTTCTCTTTTCTTTTATCATTAGAGATTTGGTTTTGAGCTCATTCACATTTTCATGGTGCTGTGGGAGAGATTGTTAATTCTAGAGCCATTCTGCATTTGTACAAAGCTTATGTGTGTTTTAAGGGAATCAACCCTTTCTATTTGATTTTGCAGTGCCTATCATCGGATTGATGTGCATGAAATTCACACAAAATGTATCATCACAAGTACAATTCCCCTGAAGAAGGGTCGAATTGACCCGAAATGCATTGGGAAATGTTTAAATTATGTTTGTTACGCTTTTTGTGAATGTGAATAATTTGAGCATTACATTATATATAATTCTTGTATGCAAACTTTTTTGTTTTTCTTGATATGTTATGTATATAACCAAAATCATGAAGATTAACCAAGTTAATAAATTGGTCTAAATGTAGTTGACACAAACATTTATGTTGAATTGATGATTAATAATGTTATTGATGTATAACTTGACCTGAAACCCTAGGGACAGGAGGTGAGCTCCCGGTTCTTGTGCTGACTCTGCCAGGATTCCCCCGCAGGAGACTGCGGGCTGCCGCTCTGCGGCCCCGCCTCAACTCCACGGCTGCGAACTCCCAGCGCTGCGGCAGGGAGAGACCGAGAGTGAGGGCGGGAGCCCGATCTTTAAAGGACATTTAGAGGAAACCTTCACAGCATGGCACCAAAAGGAGGTAAGATATGCCATCCCCGTACATTCCAGCTTCGATACCCCCGCACTGTTAGAAAGGCGGCATAGCGGGGGGAAGGAGAACGGAGGTCTCTGGCGAAGGCGCGGGCTGCCGCTCAGCTCGCGGGCGCCATGTTTTCCAAAGCAACGTTTAAAGATACACTCTTATTCTGAGGGAGCAAAGTTGTCATGTTTATGGTTGTCAGAAGCTAATCCCTTCTTGTCTATCCAGGGAAGTTAAACTCCTCCTTGTTTATTCGAGAAAGTTTGAGTGAACCTCTGATCTAGCTGGCAAAACTAATTAAGTCTAATATAGTCAGTAGAGACCTAGTCGACCTCAGTCCTACGTCTACACTGCTGTTTATATTATTCCAATGCAGAGCCTATTGGGAATAAAGGAACTACACTACATAGTCATTTATATATGCCAACTCTCACATGCACTGTTTTTTATATATGTACTTACTTGGACATGTAGCACTGAGAAATCCATTCACTCACCAATACACCCCTGCACACAGTCAACCGCCCATACAGCTCTTTCCACATGCACTCTTGAACCCATATACCAAGTGAATCAACTGCTCACACATCTATGCACAGTCACACACCTCCCAGGCACCCACACACACACTCAGCCTCACATACAAATACTTGGGCAACCAATCAATAACCCATATAGCCACTCATATAGCTACTGATCAACACATGCAGCAGCTTACACAACAACAGACATAATGATGCACACATTCAGACAGTTTAGTCACTAACCCATGCATTCAGTAAGACACATTTAATCTCCCACTCATACAGTCAGTCACGCACCTACTAAATCCATTATCCAGACACTTATACATACACTCATTCTTCAATATGTTAAACACATTTTAACTTTACAGGAACACACAGACACTGGATGACGTCATCAGTAATGTCATTTGAGATGTCATCAGTGATGTCATTTGAGATGTCATCAGTGATGTCATCAGTGATGTCACTGACCATGTCATGAATGATGTAATATGTGACATCATCAGCAGTGGATTGCGGGCAAGCGAGTTATAGTGAGTCCAACTAACTATAACGTGGGAATTTCAATGGTTTTGTATGAGTAAAATGTTCAGCTAACCATAACTGGTGTGAAACCTATGGTTTTTTCAGTGAATTTCAAAGGTTTTTTAAATGCTAATTCCTAACTATAACAAATGTGAAACATATGGTTTTTTCAGTGAATTTCAAAGGTTTTTTAAATGCTAATTCCTAACAATAACGATTGTGAAACCTCTGTTTTTTTCAGTGAATTTCAAAGGTTTTTTAAAAGCTAATTCCTTTGTATATCGAGTTTGTAACCTATGATTTTTAGTGTTTTTTTTATTAGCTGTTTTGTATAAGTACTAATTATTATTAATTTATTTTTAAAATTATTTTTTTAATGTATTTTTCTTTTTTTTAATAATTTTTTCCTGGTGCGCTCAGGGTGCGCGCACCGGTAAGCTTACCCGTATCATTTTGACTTGGAGCGCTCAGGGTGCGCGCACTGGTAAGCTCTCCCGAGAGCGCAGCGAGACGCTATTTCTGCGTTCGTAAAAAAAAATATGTATGAAAACTAATTATTAATGCAAGACATTCAGTACCATGCTTATAAAAGTAGTATTTTTGATTTTCTGAATGAAAATGATTTTGCATTTCCGTAAAGCTACCAAAACGTCACTCAGGTGCGCCGTGTAGGTGCGCCGTGTAAGCGCCCCTGGAAGCGCCTACGTTCGCGCCTCGTAAGCGCCCCCGGAAGCGCTCCGGTGCACGTCAAGTCATGTGACCTTAAATTAACACTTTTCATTGGTTGCTAACATTTTTTTTTACAAAGAATGAAAACCTCACCCATTTCCTTCACTTCTTCTTTCACTTTTGTGACTGAAAGATCTGTTTTTTGCTGCTCAACCTTTTTGGGATTATAATGGCTGCTAGACCCACCAGTAGCAGTGAGGACTCAGATGGGTTCATAGAGGAAGAGGCTACTCAGCCTAGAGTAAAGGAGCACTTAATTTGGAAGTTTTTATCAATACCAGCAGATAAAAAAAAAGTGAATGCTCCAGAGGTGGAGTGCCGAATTTGTCATACTGTCCATTCACGGGGTGACCCTACCAAGAAATACTCTTTTGGAAATTCGACCATGATTCGGCACGTTCAGAGGAGGCACCCCCAGAACTATGCCCGGGAGAGTGTCAGGGCTCTGGCACGAGAGGCTCCAAGGGATTGTGCTTCTACTTCGACTGGAGGACCAATTGTATCATCGGTGAGGGGGCGACCAGAACAGCTGATTCCAAATATTCAGCCTGTTTTTGATGGCATCACAATCAAATGCAAAGATTGTGATGAACTACTTTGTTATGGTGAACAAAGTATTATGAACATTGTCCGAACAAGAGAGAACCACCGCTGCCGTCCCCATCCCTAATTTTGATTATTTTTTTTTGCTCCTGTTGAGCAGTTTGACATTCCCTTTTTTTTATGTTGAGAAAAAAACGAAAAAAGAAGAAAAAAAAGTTCTTTTTAGAACTACCTCCAATTCTCAAAAAAGAGCTGTATTCTTAAAAAAAATCAAAAAGAGTAACTGAAGTGGAGTGCAGTGAGAGAGGAGAGGAAAATGAGTGAGAAAGCAAAGAAAGGGACAAGAGGGGAAGGGAAGTGAAGTAGGGGGACTGAAAGAAGGTGAGTGTGGGAGGTGAGTGAGGAGAAGGAGAGTGAACATGGGGAATGAGGATAAGTGAAGAAAATGTAGTAAAGGAACGGGGTGTGGAAGGGTAAGAAAAGAGCAGTGATGTTGAGGAAAGAGTGGAGATACAGACTGGATAAAGGCAAGTGAGTGTGAGGCAAGGTGAGTACGGGAGTGAAGAGACAGAGAAAGTGAAAGAAAAAGTGAGAGTAGAGGAGTGAGTGAGGGAGGAATGAAACATAAGTGAGGGAGTGTGGCTGTGTTATAGGGAGTGAGCGTGATAGAAGAGGAGTGACAGACTAAGGGGTCAGAGAGAATGAGGCTAACAGAGAGAGAAAGAGGGAAGGGGAGTGTAGAAGTAAGAGGACAGAGGGATTGAGAGAAGGAGTTACTGAAGTGGAGTAAGGTGAGTAAGGGAAGGGAAAAGAGTGAAGTAGCGAAGGATGGGAAGAGAGAGGAAGGGAAGTAAAGGTTAAGGTCTGAAAGAAGGTGAGTGTGGGAGTATGGCTGAGTTATAGGGAGTGAGCGTGACAGAAGAGGAGTGAGAGACTAAAGGGACGGAGAGAATGAGGCTAACAGAGAGAGAATGAGGTAAGGGGAGTGTAGAAGTAAGAGGACAGAGGGAGTAAGAGAAGGAATTAGTGAAGTGGAGTAAGGAGAGTAAGGGAAGGGAAAACAGTGATGGAGCGAAGGATGGGAAGTGAGAGGAAGGAAAGTAAAGGAGAAGGTCTGAAAGAAGGTGAGTGTGGGAGTATGGCTCAGTTATAGGGAGTAAGCATGATAGAAAAGGAGTGAGAGACTAAGAGGACAGAGAGAATGTGGGTAACAGAGAGAGAGTGAGAAAAGGGGAGTGAGTAAGTTAGAGGACAGAGGGATTGACAGAAGGAGTTACTGAAGTGGAGTAAGGGGAGAAGGGAAGGGAAAAGAGTGAAGGAGCGAAGGATGGGAAGAGAGAGGAAGGGAAGTAAAGGAGAAGGTTTCAAAGAAGGTGAGTGTGGGAGTATGGCTGAGTTATAGGGAGTGAGCGTGACAGAAGAGGAGTGAGAGACTAAAGGGACGGAGAGAATGAGTCTAACAGAGAGAGAATGAGGGAAGGGGAGTGTAGAAGTAAGAGGACAGAGGGAGTAAGAGAATGAATTAGTGAAGTAGAGTAAGGAGAGTAAGGGAAGGGAAAACAGTGAAGGAGTAAAAGAAGGGAAGTGAGAGCAAGGAAAGTAAAGGAGAAGGTCTGAAAGTAGGTGAGTGTGGGAGTATGGCTCAGTTATAGGGAGTGAGCGTGATAGAAAAGGAGTGAGAGACTAAGAGGACAGAGAGAATGTGGGTAACAGAGAGAGAGTGAGAGAAGGGGAGTGAGTAAGTTAGAGCAGTGTTTCCCAAACTGTGGTCCGCGGACCCCCAGGGGTCCGTGACACATTCCCAGGGGGTCCGTAGGCAACAGTTTTAAAAGCACAAAAACATTTCTTGTATAATTAGCAGCTTTCCAGCTACAATAAAAGTGTCAAGAGAATGCCAGTGATTAATGTACCTGCTGGAGAGAGAAGAGAGTTTTGTTCAGTGGCAGCTTTGATTTAACTAATGTAGCACAGAGGGTTAATGTGCCTACTGCAAAGAACGTGTAACATGCATCTTAAAAAGCAGCATTTTATGTGCCTAGGTTCGTGGTCACTGCTTTTGTCACAGAGATTCCTTTATTACTGTGCACTTCATAAGTGACAATCGTAATCTAGCAGAGGGACCTATAAACTGTCATCAAAGAGCTGCTTGCAAACTGCATGGTACCAGTTAGTAACTTATATTTTGTCCCAGTTATTCACTATCCTGATGCTGCTAAAAAGATATTTTTGGGTGAAATACATTTTTAATGTTAAAGTCAATGCTAGCCACTGTGTTATGCTCTGAATCCTGAGTATGTGCTTTTCCAGACCAAGCACTCTTTAAACATTTTATATACACACTGATTTACATGTATAATTCAATGTCTCTATGTGTGTGTGATGTAAAGTGCTCTGACATCCTAAAATGGTATGAGAGATGCTACAAAAGAAATGAAATACATGTGACAGAGGGGATATTACTTCAATATAAAATACTAAGGGCCAGATGTACGATCTGTTTTTATATGCGCGAACAGGTTAGCGAACCCGCTTGCGCATGCAAAAACCTATTGTGCCATGTACATAGCCTATTTCGCGAGTCGCAATTTGTTTGCGACTCTCTAAATAGGTTTTGCAACTTGCTATTGGGAAGGGACACTCCCTTCCAAATAGCGAGTCTCAAAACCATTTACAAATGTTTTGCGGTCGCAAAACAGTCATAATTACCATCTACTTCAAGTAGATGGTAATGCATTCACAAATGGGAAGGGGTCCCCAGGGGACCCCTTCCCCTTTGCAAATGCATGCAAAATTATTTTTTAAGGTCAGGCAGTGGTCCCAGGAACCTCTGCCTGCCCTTAGAAAATGAAATGAAAACGTTGAATTTTCTTTTTTTTTTAAATGCATGGTAAACAGGCTGCATTTTTTTTTTAAACTGCTTTATTTTAAAGCAGTCCAAGACATGGTGGCCTGCAGAGCCCAACAGGCCACCATCGCTGGGAGGGCTGGCATTCCCAATGGGCTCTCAAATTGCGAGAGGATCATTAATATTAATGAACCTCGCAATTTGCGACCCCACTGGGAATCCCAAACAGTGTTAAACACACTGTTGTACATTTCATTTAGCGACTCGCAATTTGCCAATCGCAATGTGTCGCCGATTGCGAGGCGCTAAATGAAATGGTCGTACATCTGGCCCTAAAATCCTTAGTACTTTGAGTATTTGTTTTGTGTGCACACGTGTGTATTTGTTTTGAATTACTGTTTTAATGTTTGAAATTTAACTCATACAAATTGCTTGGGGGTCCCCGGCCTCCAGTGGTGACTCAATGGGGGTCCTCAGGAGTCAAAAGTTTGGGAACCACTGAGTTAGAGGACAGAGGGATTGACAGAAGGAGTTACTGAAGTGGAGTAAGAGGAATAAGGGAAGGGAAAAGAGTGAAGGAGCAAAGGATGGGAAGAGAGAGGAAGGGAAGTAAAGGAGAAGGTTTCAAAGAAGGTGAGTGTGGGAGTATGGCTGAGTTATAGGAAGTGAGCGTGACAGAAGAGGAGTGAGAGACTAAAGGGACGGAGAGAATGAGGCTAACAGAGAGAGAATGAGGGAAGGGGAGTGTAGAAGTAAGAGGACAGAAGGAGTAAGAGAAGGAATTAGTGAAGGGGAGTAAGGAGAGTAAGGGAAGGGAAAGCAGTGAAGGAGTGAAGGAAGGGAAGAGAGAGGAAAGAAAGGTTCAGGAGAAGGTCTGAAAGAAGGTGAGTGTGGGAGTATGGCTCAGTTATAGGGAGTGAGTGTGATAGAAGAGGAGTGAGAGACTAAGTGGACGGAGAGAATGGGGGTAACGGAGAGAAAGTGAGAGAAGGGGAGTGAGTAAGTTAGAGGACAGAGGGATTGAGAGAAGGAGTTACTGAAGTGGAGTAAGGGGAGTAAGGGAAGGGAAAAGAGTGAAGGAGCGAAGGATGGGAAGAGAGAGGAAGGAAAGTAAAGGAAAAGGTCTGAAAGAAGGTGAGTGTAGGAGTATGGCTGAGTTATAGGCAGTGAGCGTGACAGAAGAGGAGTGAGAGACTAAGGGGACGGAGAGAATGAGACTAACAGAGAGAGATTGAGGGAAGGGGAGTGTAGAACAAAGAGGACAGATGAAGAAAGAGAAGGAGTTAATGAAATGGAGTAAGAACTGCACATTTTAATTGGTTGTACTTTTGAACACTTTGAAAGTCACATAACATGCACCCATCCCCCCAGTGCTCATTCCCCTGTTACCATGGTAACTCCCTCCTCACCCAGCACACAGTTCAGAAGTTCATCATACTATGTTGCAAAAAAATGCAGCAAGGGTGTTTGACCACTCAATGTACCAGCTAATCATGTGCAATGTTTCTTGAAATGACTTTTCCATAACCATTGAAATGACTTCTTTCAAAAAACAAAATCATGCACCCCAGTTTTCAGTGGAGAATGTTAGGAAAGCACCAATCATTTTTTGTTTTTCAAGTGCACTGAATCTCAACCACTTTTTTACATAACTCCTACTTTCAAACTGCCTTTTCATTTCCACAACTCATCCGAATACAAGCACATCTACCTTCAAGATGCCAAAAGTCTGGTTTGTGGGCCATAGCTTTGTCCACTGGAGTCAAAAATACGCAGCTAACAGAGGTATTTACAACCTTGATTTACCAAATGTGGACATTGTATGGATTGGACAGAGAGGATTGAGAAGTCACCAATTGATACCATTGGTAAAATCCTTTATGCATCTACCACACCATGACCTCATAATTGTGCACTGTGGTGGCAATGACCTGGGCACTTTGACTGGGGTAGGTCTGGAAATGCTTTTAAAGGACATCTTTGGGCAATTGATGTCACTTTTTTCCAAAAACTGCCTTGGTATTTTCTAATATATGCCAAAGGCAAAAATGGAACTGGTCCAACCAATTTTGTCCACAGATTGAGAAAGCAAGGAAACATGTGAATAAATCTGTTTCTGCTTTGCTCAGAGACTATGGTATGGGTTCCATTTACCACCACAACTTGCGTTACAATATGCAAGACATCTATAGGAGAGATGGTGTGCATTTTACAGATGAGGGGAATAGAGTTTTCCTCTTGAATATAAGACTCTGCATTGGTACCTACTTGTAGGTACAAAAAACACCCACATAACACAACAGCTCTTTTCAGAGCTACCCTACCTCTAAGCACTCTAAATTATTTTTTTACTATAATTTTTTACATTGTTTTTCCCTGTGGTGCGCTCAGGGTGCGCGTACCGGAGCGCGCACCTGGGAACGCACCCAGCGCTTACCCCGCGAAAAAAAAAAAAAAAATAAGTGTTTTTGCCCTTCAGGGTCCTTCTAGACCCCCCTCAGAAAACCTGGGGGTCAGGGGGTGTCTACTCTGCCCCCTTTTAATTATTTCCCCCTTTCTTTTTCACCTCTTGTGTCTCGATTCTACCGAGACACAAGATGGCGGACTCTCTGGACTGTTTAGAATGTTGACAGACACCCGACAGCCAATCAGCTTTCCGCTCGCGCACTCCCGTAGCGTGCCGGGTGCGCTCCCCGGTACGCGCACCTGTGAGCGCTCGGAGAGCGGCTATAGATATATATGTGTTTTTGAAGTTAATTTTCAAAAAAACCACTGGAGCAATTTTCACCAAATATAGCAAAAGCACATCTGCGTACCAGTTCCTACAATTTTGCCAGGTTTGGCGTAATTCCGTTCAGCGGTTCGGGCTGTAGACTTGTCAGACCATCCTATGGAAATTAACATGGGAAAAACACGTTTTGGGACCCCCCTTTTTTCTCAGCCCCCACTTCACGAAACCCCCCGAAACTTTCAGGGAAGGAGCAGAGCGGAGTTGGCCAAAATTTTGAAAAATTACACGCAGTTTCCTCAACCAGCGCCAGAGTTATTCCCAATAGAATGTTACGGATTTCCTATGGTAGCTAGGTCCTAACTAGAACTACCTACTGGCGACCGCCAGTAGGTAAGATATATATATATATATATATATATATATATATATATATATATATATATATATATATATATATATATATATATATATATATATATATATATATATATATACACAGGTATTTAAAGAGTGTAAGCTTGGTTAGCTAGAAAGAGCCCCAAGAGCAGGTAGAAGGAATACATTGAGAGAAATAAAAGCTTTGTGAGGAGAGGACCATTTCATTCTTGAATTATAGAGACAAAAATTATAAAGATGTGCCAGTTCTTAAATCAAGTTCTCTATTGTAATAATCCTTAAGTGTCAGAAGGAATCAATATGGGGAGTTTATTGCAATCAAAAGTACAGTTTTATCTTCTTAATGGGGACTAGAGTTGATAAAGGGGGGGGCTAGAAAAGAAAATGAGAACTCTGATACTTGGATTTCTAAGGAAGTGTAAACCTTCCTAGATGAACACAGTTTAAATCAGTTAATGCTGCATTTGAAGTGGGATTCATAGATATGGTATAATTCCAGTCTATCTCTAGTGGTGGCTTGAGTTCCACTATTATCACATCATAGCATCTCATACGCATATATAAAGTGCACATTCACATCAGAGGGTATCTTGTTGCTGAATACCATGGGGCATATCAACAAGGCCGTGCGATAATTATGTCAGGGCACTTAGCGCGAGGATAAATATCGCCGGCTATCGCTGGATCATATCGCCGAGATACCGCGCTATCAGCAACGTTTATCTCCAATGCGATATATATTCCAGCGATAGCTGCAAAATGTGCAATTATTGCTGGAAATCCAGCGATAATCGCACAGCGATAGGCAAATCGTTGATGAAAGGGCAGGGTGGATTCATCCTCACAATCCACCATACATAGGATTTCATGACTAAGTCTAATTGAAAGCAGGCGTAAAGAAAGGAGCGATAAGCGCTGTTAGCGCTGCTTTTGTCATCGCTAAGCAGGTTAGCGGCTACGTTGATGATAGGAGATAGTCGTGTTAGCGACATTTCTCGCGTAATTTCATTGAGATACGCCCACTTTGCATCTCATTGGAGTTGCGATGTTGGGCGTTCAGAAAACGGGCGCTGAGGCATGAATTCACACGCTAGGTGACCTTGATGATAGAGCAATATAATTATTGCCGCTTTTTGCCCAAAAACGGACGCTAAAGCTGCGATAATTATATCGCCAGCCCATGATAATATGCCCCTATATGTTTTTTTTATCCATCTAAATAAAACTTACTGTATAGACCTCGGAAAGAATAAAGGCTGAGTGGTAGCACCAGGATTCAAACATGTGAGAGAGTGGTCAAACACATATCCCTCAAGTGGATTAATTCATTTAATAAGCCACCAGACTAATATGATCTGTATGGGTTCTTCAACATAACTATCATTGCACACATTACTGTGGAGACTTGAATATGACTGTATTCCTACATTATCACTGTGAGGACTTAAACATCACTATAATCTCACAGAATCTCTGTGAGGACTTGTACATGACTATAATCATGCACTATAACTGTGTGCTATCCCTGTGCATCCCAATAATTACACATTATCTTTGTGAGGACCTGGGCATGTCTTTAATCATACTCTATCTCTGTGGGGACCTGGGCATGTATGTAATCACACACATTCTCTTTGGCAACCGTGGTAATACTATAGTCACACACTCTCTGTGGGGACCTCGACATCTCTATAATTACACACTATCTCTGTGGGGACCAGGGCATGTCTATAATCACACACTATCTCTGTGGGGACCTCAACATTTCTATAATCACACTATCTCTGTGGGGATCCAGGCATGTCTTTAATCACACACTATCTTTGTGGGGACCTGGGCCTGTCTATAATCACACACATTCTCCTTGGCAACTGTGGTAATACTATAGTCACATACCATCTCTGTGGGGACTTGAGCATTCATGTAATTACACACAAGCTCTGTTTTGGGTTAAGCATCATCAGCTATGCCTTCTCTGTATGGAGCTTTGTAAATTCTGATAAGTAGTAAATTTAGACTTTTGGTCTAAGTTTACATTGTTGAAACTGAAAAGTAGAAAAGTTTGATTTTTTGTCTAAGTTTACCATTTTGAATCAGGCCCTATTTTATTGAGGTCTTAAACACAATCACCTTCATGCACTATATCTGGGGGGACTTAAACATCGCTATAATAACACACTATCTTTGTGGAGACTTGAACATCACTATAAAAACATATCATCTCTGTGGGGACTTGTGAATTCCTGTAATTAAATGCACGCTGTTTCGACTTGAAGCACCAGGGGGTGCCATGAGGCACAGTGTTAAGACTGATTTGCATATAGCTGGGTCTAAACTGTGGTGGCAAAGTGAGCTAAAGAATGATGATGGATTCAAGCCAGATCTGTGACTGAAAAGTTTCAGCACTCCGGCCATAATCTCCTTTTGTTTGCTTTGTTTGCCCTAAGTTGGCAGGGTATGCCCAGACGTGGGTCCCTTGCTCACTTTGCCACTGGATTCGAGCTAGCATGACTGATGAGGGGTGTTACCTGAAAGCGGTCCCAGGATGCTTGTTTCCGGTCCAGGGAAGACCTGGCTTGGCAGTTCGGGCTGGACTGTTCCCATGAGGCACAGGGTCAAGACTGATTTGCATATAGTTGGGTCTGAACTGGGGTGGTGAAGTGAGCTAAAGAACAATGATGGATTCAACCCAGATCTGTGACTGGGGGCGTGTGACTGAAAAGTTTTAGCACTCCATCCATCATCTCCTTGTGTTTGCTTCGACTTGAACATCATCAGCTTCACATTCTCTGTATGGGGCTTTGTGAATATTGAAAAGTATTAAAGTTAGACTTTTGGTCTAAATTTACCTTTGTGAATACTGAAAAAAGTAGTAAAGTTAGACTTTTTGTCTAAGTTTCCCTTTGTGAATGGGGCCCTATTTTACTGAGGACTTAAACACAATCATCTTCATGCACTATCTCTGTGGGGACTTAAACATCGCTATAATAACACACTATCTTTGTGGGGACTTGAACATCACTATAATAACACACTATCTCTGTGGGGACTTAAACATCGCTATAATAACACACCATCTCTGTGGAGACTTGAACATCATTAGCTTCACACTCTTTATAATGGGATTAAAGCTTTGAATGTACACACTATTTCTATGGAGACAAACACAACGATCTTCACCCACTATCTTTGTGGGAACTTGAACATCTATGTTGGCAAAAATGTGAGCAGCTAATCAGGCTCTGGATTCCACTTGACCATATTCCTTGGTTCCATATGCTAATTTCTTTATATGTTAGTTCCCTTATCTCCTAAGATTTTAAGCACTAATAAATAGGTTGAATAGAGATTTAAGTTTCTTTCTTTATTTTCAGGCACATTAACATAATCTGTCTTTCATGTATACCCCTAGAATACATGCAGCCATTGATATATGAATAGATTGTAATGTTGTTTGTGTATATTGTTGATAAAATGAACATTTAGCCATGTGCCTTCGACTATATTCAATCACAAATAGTGTTACGGACTAGGTCCCCACAAGAATGGTAGCACGTGTTCAAGTCCCCACAAGGATGGTGCTGTGCGCACGATTAAATAACAATATATTTTCACATTTGAACCAGGATCCTGTATCATGAATTTTTTCTTAACATTTTTCTGTTATTAGTGTGTTGTAAAACCATAGGGAAAGGTTAGTCCCCACAAGGCAGGTGTTCACACATAGTCCCCACAAGGATGGTAGCACGTGTGTGTGTGTGTACTCCTGTCTGAACACGCCTGGCTGTATACTTATGAATTTACCCATTCATGAATTTGTGTACGTGTAGGTATGTCTTCACTTGTGTATATTTACTTATTCATATTCCACTATATGTGTGTATTTGTGTAAGTATACATATTTTAATATATGGGTATGTCGTACAAATAACGTTATTTTGGTTAAATAAATATATTCAGAAAAGTGCATTTAAAACACAAATAAAACATAATTCCAATTAAACCACAATAATATTACAGCACCGTGATAATTATATACAAAAACAAGCAGCTTTCATTCAGTATTAAGTTCCATAAACATAACCTGATTGAATAGATCTGACATTTCCATGAACAGGATTAACATTTAATAATTTAAATACCACAATAAAAATCCTATATTGAGGAAAGATCTTGTATGTGACAAGAAACATGAGATATATATTAAAGTGGCTCGTGTTAATGCGTGTGTTTAGGAAACCCTCTTAAATGAGACTGTCGATTTGAAAGTGACGAGTGACCAACCCATGGATATCTAGACAATAGGATGTCAATTCAGTCAAAATCAGAGGCAACACATTGAAAACACCACAGACCCCAAGGGTAAGTCTGAGCAGATAATAAGCATTTTAATTGAGGCTTCCGGCCCTTATATGCCTTGCCCAATTTAAGAATCTTGATAGCACAAATACTTTTAGTTTGTCTGTGCCATATCTGAGACTATGCAACACCACCACGCAATGTCCAATGCCCAAGTGGTAATAGATCGAAAAAATCCACTTGGTATGGAGTCAAGTGCACATTGGGCAGAAACAAAAAAGCATTGGCATAGCCAAAGAACTCGCTTTTGGGACCTTATAAGTGTTTAGCCATGCAACAGTTGATGTTGTTGTACCAAGCATATTGTGCTGCATAACTAAAGAAAGGACCTATTGGCTATGTCAATGCTTGGTTTTTTTTAAGGCAGGGGTTTCCCTTAAGAGGTTTGGATAATTTCACAGTGCTTGTTTACTTTAGAAACAGATGACATGTTCCGTATGCTTTCCGTTTCCAGCTCAAGGTTTAGGTATTTCTTTCTTTCCTATGGCTTTTTAAACATACACTTGCCACTGCAAAACCCCCTCTGGATTTGCAGCTTTGCCCGTCCTCGCCCACCCTTGTGCTCCTTGTTTCAGTTGCTACATGAATTTATGTTATCTTTGTTTCTTCCCTCTGGCACTGACTGGGGCCCAGGAGGGGGTGGGGTACTGCCGGGGATTCTCTGTAAGCTTCTTTTTCACAGCAGAGCTAATCATATAACACAGACATAACTGGTGCCCCCCCCCTTCACCTCAGCCACCACTGATCAAAGCTCATGAAAGGCATAATATTCCATGCAGCATGACAATGTATTTATTTCTGAAAGGAAAGAGCCTTGCAGCCTTGTTTTTCTTTTGCATACATAATTAAACCCTCAGACGCCGTATCAGTGATTGCTTGTTAAAGGAGGCATCACTTTTTGGTGTTTATATTTTGCATTGCACCTTACAGACACGTGTTTACATTTTGCATTGAGCCTTTTTAAAACTATTTGAATTTCAATGTGCACAACTATTTTTTTTCTTTGTTGGGTGATGTTTTCTGTGGCAGACACTGGGTTTATATTTTGCACTACGCTTCTCCACATCTTATATTTTGAGTTGGTTTCTATGTAGAAATTGAGAAAATATATTTTTCTCCACTTGAGTAAAACTTTGTTTATTTTGAGTTTACAAATATGTTGCCTTACCATTATAGTGAGAGGAAACATCCACTAGACAAAACTCCCATCTTTCTCCAGCACAAACATTAATTGCCAAAGTTACTTTACATTCTTGTTGCCTGAAAACCTCTGAACACACAAGGACATGTTGTTTGTAGCAGGCATCTGAATCCTGTGCACTGCATTAGCATCAATGGAAACATCCACTAAATAAAACTCCCATCTCTCTCCAACAGGAACATTAAACGCCAAAGTTACCTTTACATTTTTATTGTAGCCTGGAAACCGCTGAGCACACAATGACATGTTATTTGCAGCAGGCATCTTAATCCTCTGCACTGCATTAGCATCAATGGAAACATCCACTAGATAAAACTCCGATCTTTCTCCAGGAGGAACGTTAACCACCAAAGTTACCTTTAGAAAATATATTGGTGCCTAAAAAACTCTAAACACACAAGGACAAGTCTTCCTCACCCCATGATTAACGAAGTGAGCTTCATTTCCACACTAGAACCCTCCAAGCAAAAAAGTTAGCCTCCCATGCCTCCCATCCCTTCCCAATATGGCCGACCAATTACACCCTTGACCTCTACAAGAGGCGGGCCGACCCAACCCTTCAGCCTGTTTTTTTGGTTCTGCGCTGCAGATTCTCCAGAGCGTGTTTCAGGTAAATGGTTCCTGCTGTAGCAGGTACTTGGGTTCATGGTTGGTGGTCCTGCTCTAGAGGACCGCTGGGATCTCGAACCCCTCCCCCCTTCCTACCCCCGGGTTCCTGTCAGGAACAGTTACGCTCTGCCTTAGCGAGCCATAGGTTTACAGGGGGAAGGCCAGGGCGGTATGGGGTTCTGCCTTGCGGCCCCTTCTGACCCCCCGTCTGGGTAGGCTCTGGGGTTGTGTTCATTGTTGGTGCCCAAGCCTCCCTTCGATTGCTCCTTGGTTCTAGGGTTTGCTTTCAGACCTGCTTTTACCCTGGTCTGGCAACATATTACTTGATCTCCCCGTTCCTAACGTAGGGGTGTATTCAGGTCCTGCACTCTGATACCTGTTTCGCATCTAGAGCACGCTGTCTTTTGCCTTTTGTCTGTGCCTGGGCCTCCCATTGGTGCCCCTTGCTCCCGGCGTTCACCTCGGATTTTTGGTGGAGCAGACAGCATTTCACGACTCTGCAGTACCTCTCTGGGGTTGCGTCCTGGTGGGAGCCAGGACTTTCGTAGTTTTGGGCTTGAGGGCCCGACAGCCCGTTTTTGCTTGTCTAGCCGTACCTCCATTGGTCTTGCAAGGGGCCTCGCGGCAGCCGCCGCTCCCAGTCTGTGGTTTTTTAGTGGGCTGTGGGGCTTCTCGTCTTTCTGTTTTTGGAGCCCCTCAGAGCTCGTGGGGCTTACCTGTTTGTGGCCGGTGCAGATGCAGTCCCTGCGCAGGCTGTTGCCTCCAGTTGCATTCACGGCTTCTCCTTCTGGAGTTCCTCACGGCTCTACTGCATTTTCCGTTGCGTTTCTGGGCCAGCTTATGGGGGCGGGGCCAGGCTCTTTTGGCTTCCCGCGCGGCTGATTCCCTCTGATGTGGCCGGCCCGGGTCTGTGGTTCCTTCGGTCTATGGCACGTTTATTTTGTCCTTGGCTGTGGCCTAAACTGTTCTATTCCCATGGGGCTGGCGGCCAGCACAGGCTATTACGGAGCTCTACTTTGGTGGTAAGGCTCTTCTGCTGCTGTCTTCTTTCGGTTTCTGCACATCGTTATTTTTGGATTGTGGTGGCCCGGTGCTGTATGGCGGGTTCCAAGTCCTTTGGGTGCGTGTTGTATATATGTGTATGTGTATACATCTTTGGCTATTCCTGGAGGGGTCTATGTCCCCCGTTGGTGCGGTTGTCTGTGTTTGCCCCAATGCTTTCATTGGATGATAATGGCGAATCTGGGTACGGTTTTGTGCTTAGTTCCCCCCTTTCTCGCCTAGTGTTCTCAGACCTGCCTCTAACCGCAGTGTGTGTTTGGCGATTTAAGCATTTCTGTTTTGTGTGGGTTGGTCCTCTGCGTCCTGCATTTGTTGCTCTATAGCTTGGCCTGCTATGTGTCACTGTGGCCTCGGGCTTGTGGTCTCTGTCTCTTTCTTTGTGGGTTACGTGTTGAGAGCCTGGTGTTTCTGTGATTATTGTCTCTGTGTTAGACACATTGGGCAATATCGCTTTCTTTGTTCTCTTTATTTTACTGGTTGTTGCATGTACTTCGTCCTTTGACACCTATGGGTTGTGTGTTCTTGTCCTGGGGTTTTGCTGGCGTTAGGAGTGTTTTACGGGACCACAGCTTCGTTGTGTTTTCTGTTTTGGTCCCTGCTCCTTCTTCCCTTCCAGGCTTTGGACCTGCGGTCCTTCCGTCCTGTTCTCTCCTGTTCCCGCCTGCTCTCCTTGTTGTGGGGTGTCTGGCATGGTCCGTCCTGGGTTGGGCGTCCTCCTGGGGATTTCGGGGGCTGTTGGCGACTGCGTGTCTGTTGGGGCGGGCTGCTGTTGGGGCCTGTCTATCCTTTTCTGGGCTGCTTCGGTGGTCTCCATGTGGGTTTTTGCTTTTGCTACTCCTGGAAGGCTTGCCCTTGTCTTCTCCGGGGCCACGGCCAAGGTACCCTCTTCTCCTCCTGCTCCCTGGCTTGTGTGGTGTTTGCCCTTGCTGTGCGTGTTTCCATTCTGGGCGGTTTCTCGCCTGCCTCGTTCTCCAGGGGGTTGCTGGGTTGGCCCTTTTGGCTTTTGGGTGCAGTTATGCTTTTTTTGCCTGGGTCTCCTTGTTCCAGTTTTGGTTTGAGTCCCCCTTGGTAGCTCTTTCTGCTTTCTCGTCCGGGCTCCCAGTTTGGCATTTTCCTCTGGTCTCTTCGATTACGTGGGTCTGGGCTTGTCTGGGTTAGATGTGTTTTTGTCCTATTGGTGGTGCCCACCTGGGTGCTTCTCTCTTGTTTACTTTCGTTTGGTGGCTCTGTGGTCTGTTACGTCCACTACCAGTGCCTGTGTTTGCCCTCTTGGTCACTGGTTTGAATCCTGGTGGGTTTGCTCCACCTTTTCTTTTTCCTTCTTTTGTGCTCGATGTAATGTGTGCCTTTCAGCTGGGTGTCGTTGGACATCTGTTCCTCAGCTCCGCGATCCCCTTTTTGTGGGTGATGGTCCGTGCAACTATGACTCTTTGGTGGGTGTTGTGCTTCTGGCTAACACAGGCCTGGGGTTTGTCTCCTGCCACTTCTTTCGTACTGTCCCACGTTGGTGTGTGTTCGACCGGTGCTTTTCATTGTTGGGGATGTTGGTATTCCCCCGTTCTCCTTCCCCAGGCGAGGCCCTGTGTTTCCTATGTGGATTCTGCATCTTTTTCTTCTTTTTCCCTAGTTTGGGGTGCTGTAGCCGGCTGGCTCGGGTTTGCTACCTGGTGGTCCTGTTTTTGCTCTGGCTCTTTTCACCTGTCTCTTCTGTCCTTTTCCCCTTTGGTGTATTTCTGTCTGTGGCCTTACCTCCCTATCCGCTCCTTTTCCTGTCAGCTCTTCGTTGTTCGGCTGGGTTGGGCCTGGTTGTTGGCTGGCTGTTGGGCCTCCTGGGTGCTCGCTTTGGCGGCTCGCTTCCTTCATGTGGATCTTTCATGACCTTTTTTTGCTTGGCCCCTGTGCGAGGCTGTCTGTGTTCGGTTGGTGTGCTGGCTTCCTTTCAGCCCCTCATTCCATTCTTACGGCTCCTACCAGTCTGTTGATTGCATCTGGTTCCGTTGCTTAGGTCCTCGTTTTTCTCTTTACTGCTGTGTTTTTTTGCTGGGTCGCTGTGGTTGGGTTTCCCCCTGTTTCTTCGGTTTTCCTCCCCTCTTGCTTTTGGCTGGTCATTGGGCAGTTCTGGTGTGTTCGTCCTGGCTTGCTGCTTTCTGTTCTGGGCCCGTTTGTTGTTGCTTTTGACCATACCGGTCTGGTTCCGTGCCTTCTCTGTCCTTCTTCAGTGGTTGGTTCGGGCAGATTTTCTGACGGCCCTTCGAGTCCCGGGGGTCCAGGTCTTTGGCCCTCCCGGTGGTTCACAGTCCCTGGGCTGGTTCTTCCTGCTTGTGGTTGCCTCTCTCATCGGTGGTCCTTCCGCTCGTTTGGTCTTTTGGGTTTGCCTGCTTCCTTGGCATCCCCTTCTGGTCTCTTGGTTTTCTTGTGAGTTTTCCATGAAGCCACTTGGCTTTGGTATGTGCTCACTTCAATAATCATGTGGCAAGGAAGACTTACGAGGAGGTAATGCCCCGGTTACTTACCCGTAATCTTCATTACTCCGAGTATAGTCTTCCTCGACACATGAGTTCCCATCCCTCCCTCCCTGTCTGGCTATTGGCTTCATGTTTTTTCTTGATAGTTCCAGGCTGAAGGGTTGGGCCGGCCCGCCTCTTATAGAGGTCAAGGGTGTAATGGGTCAGCCATATTGGGAAGGGATGGGATGCTAACTTTTTTGCTTTGGAGGGTTCTGGTGTGGAGCTCACTTCATTAATCATGTGGCGAGGAAGACTATACTCGGAGTATTGAAGATTACTGGTAAGTAACCAGGGCAAAAACCTCTGAACGCACAAGGGCATGTTCTTTGCAACAGGCATCTTAATCCTCTGTGCTACTTTAGCATCATTGGAAACAGCCACTAGGTAAAACTCAGATTTCTCCTCAGCAGGAACATTAAACACCAAATTACCAGTATATTTTTATTGTTGCCTAAAAAACTACTGCAGGGTGACCTCTACTTAACTCAGCTAACATGGTTGAACCATGAATCGCCAATGATCCTATTGTACTGCATTTTTCCTTCCCTTACCTTTGTCTACGGATTGCTAAAGGTGCATACGTAAGTGTCCTTAGTAATGCACAGGTCTAGGCCAAAGTGACCTTTCCCCAGCCAATCTAACATATCAAAAGTCTTAATATGCAACAATCAGCACAAATTAAGCTTTCGCCCCTGGCCCACTAACCCCACTAGAGACATACACGATAAGCTTTACTACAGGGTTACAGTGCTGATGCAAGCTGATCTTTCCCCAGCCATTGTTTTGTGTTTAATTTGATGCAAAGTAAAAAATTGTAAAAGCACTTTAAATTTCTTCCTGTTTTTTACAAACAATTAACCTGTCCAGTTACAAGCGCTCCTGTTCTTTTTTTATCCAATGACCTTTTAATTATAATGTGCACAACTGCTTTCTGCACTAACAGCAGTACAGTTGGTGGAGGATTTAAAATTATTTTTATTATTATTAACAGGGCATTGTTTTAACATCCCAGTTCCGTCGCTGATATTTTCCATCGAGATATGTTTAATTACGTCTTTTTGGACGCTGCTTTTTTCCTGTTTATCAGGGCAGCATCACCTCAGCACAGCACCAACTCAGCATCACTCTGCACCACCTGATCATCAGTGCAGCACCACCAACTAAGCATCACTCAGCATCACCTCAGTATCACTCTGCATCACTTTTGCACCAGCACACCACTACCTCAGCCTCACTCAGCACTACATAACTATATTCAGCATCACCTCAACACCATCGCACCACCACCTCAGCATCACTAAGCATCACCTCAAAATGCCCTCGGAATGTGGTATCTGTTGATTAGCCCCAAATATTTGTCTGCTGCTTAAGTTGTAATTCAGGTGTTATTTCCCAACATTCTTCCTCCCATTGTTTATGCCCCTCTCCATAGGAAACACATTTTTTTACAAACAAGCATTAGACCAGGCAGGAAGTCATTGCCAGCATTTCAAGGAGAAAAAAACTAGGGGGCATATTACAAAGCAATAGCGATAATTATCGCTATTGCTTGGTTAGAGACAAACATTTACCGCTGAGCTGCGGCGATTTTTATCGCAGATAAACCTTGGTATTACCAAGGTTTATCACAAATGCGATAAAAAACGGCCGCAATGCATGAATATCGCTGAAAAGTCAGCGATATTCATGCATTACCGTGCTAATGCTCTTAGCCATGTTATCCACCTCCCATTGGATAACATGGCTAAGAACTGCTCAGGGCAGGTGTTAGCTTTTGGAGATATTCGCGCTTAGCGCGAATATTTCCAAAAGTTGGTAATAGGAGATAGCGATGTTAGCGACTGTTTCCAGTCGCTAACATCTTGACACGCCCACTTTGCATGTCATTAGTGATAAATATCACTGACATGCAAAGTGGGGCCAAAGATGGTCGCTATCTCCTACTAGCTGTCGCTAACTGGTGTTAGTGACAGCTAGGTAATAGGGAGATAATTTTATCTCCGCTTTCTTGGCTGTTAAAGCCAAAAAAGCGGAGATAATCCCCCTTGATAATATGCCCCTTGAAGACATTTGTATGTTAATATATTTTGTAATACAGTCGTTCAGTTATACATCATGTCTTCTTGGTTATATAGAAGTTAAGACAAATGCTTATAAAACTATTTTATTGTAACTTTCCAACACAATACACTTTAGACAAGCTGATCTACAACATAGCTTAAAAACATTAACAAAGCCAATAACTCTGGCTGAATACTTATAAGCTTCACAAAGGTGAAACCTATTGGCAATGTCAATGCTTGTTTTATTGTGGTCAATCAAGGGTTAAACAGCCCAATGGGTGAGAGATCAGAGACAGCGTTTCATAAGCACAAGCCAGCAAACCACTGCTAATGGGCTGACATGAACTGTCTTGGTTAACACGTGTGTGGTAAAACGATATGTATCAGAACAATGCAAGCAGCAGCGGATAAAGTGTCTGAAGCAGTAAATTAGTTGCCATAAGAGGTGTAAGAGCTATTCCCATAGCTTGCTCAGTTACTAGCTGCCAATATTAGAGGGGACGTGCCGGAGTATTTCAGTTTGATGATTTCCAGTTTGAACATGGTTGGTCCCCTTTGTAAGTGTCGAACTTTGGAATGCATCCAGTCTAAACACTAGCCCCTCGGATTATTTCAAGCATTTCATCATCACTGTTTTGGCTGTCCGATTCACCCCTACTTTACAGCAGTTCTATTTAGACACCTTTTAAAACTGATAAAAATTCCCACTTTAACACAAAGGATAAACTTCAGCCGAGTCACGTGACCACCTTCAGTTTCCGCAGTTGACATGGTGGCACCCGGCTACACTGCTAAATGTCTAGGGCCTCATTTATGAAAAGTGACGCATCGCTGCGTGAAAACAGTGATGCGTCACTTTTCACTGCGCTCTCCCTGCGACATGATTGATGCGTCATATTTATAATATGACGCATCATGTCGCAAGGAGTTACAGATACGTCAGTATTTCTGACGTATCTGTAGGCACAAAAGTGACGCATTGCTGGAGTGTGTCACAAAAGTGACGCAACTCCAGCAATGCTTCCTTTCACATGGGGAAAGCCCCATGTGAAAGGGCTTGCGTCAGTCTTACGCCTGCTGTGAGGCAGGCGCAAGATGTTGACGCAACAGCGTCCTAAAAGGGACGCAGTGAAATCTCATAGATTTCACTGCGTCACTATTACGAGGCTTTTTGCGGGTGAACGCCCCCTCTGCATACATTATACCTGACGCAGGTATAATGTAGCGCAGGGGTTTACAAAGTGACGCATCTGCTTAGATGCGTCACTTTGTACATAGTGCGCATCGGGAGGCATGTTTTACGCCGCCGATGCGTCACAAAAAGTGACGCATTGGAAGCGCAAAACTCACGTAAGGCCTCATAAATGAGGCCCTAAATTGTGGTAAACAGCATGAAATGAAACTGCTGTCAAATGCCCTCCCCCAGCTATCGCATCTGGGCCGACAAGGTGTAACCTACTAGCAAAGACTTTTAGTGGTCGTTTTTTTTTTTCCACAGCGTCGAGGCCTGGATTGGGATGCTTCGCGTCGCCGTTTCTAAAAAGTTTGGTCTTATCAGATAATTAAAGAGAGCTCGCCTCCTACGGTTATTTTGAAATCAATCCAAGGAAAGGCTGTTGCCGCACACTGCAGATAATAAAAGTACATTAAAGCACCTCAAGATGAGATTCTGAGATCACTAATCGCACAAGGTCATAAATGTCCCTTTCTGGCTGGTCAGAAGTTTGATATACGCTCTTTTCCCAGAAACATTTCCCGTTTCCATCATTTACGTTGTCTATAAATGAAAAATCAAACTGATGGCAGTTGAATGTGCAATGGCAATCATTTCCTAAATTAAAATCTGCAAGTTAAAGAATTACAGCAAAGCCTTGAAAAAAAGACTCACAATTCTCTTTGATGGGCGTGTGAGCTAAAAGGACATGACACAGGAAGGCACTTCTGCTTGGTGGACTGAGGCCATCTAAACAAGAACTGGGGATTCCTCCGAACTGAATTATTCAGTTAAGTCCTGGGCTTTAAGTGAGATAAAAAATGTGAGGGTCCCTCAGAGGGGCATGGACTAATGTAAATAAGGGCCTAACCTAAACTTAAAAGCTATACATTTGGGGTTACAAAGTGTGCCGCACGACTATTTTGCTTCCTCTGTCTGTTATTGCATCCAGATATATACAGCAACTGACATTACACCTGAATCAAGACAGGACTATTGGCTTTGTCAATGGTTGTTAGCTGCATAAGACCAAGGAGTAGCAACAATGACTTTGTTGTAAATATTATTGAAAATGCATCAATTCAGAAAATGTGAGACTGCGAGATAATAAAACGTTCCGTTAACTCAAATTCTTCGTAAAGTATTTACTCTTATTTATTGTGGGCTTAAAAAAATATCTAGAAGATTCTAATACCGGCCAGTAACATCGCGTGTAGCAGCGTTTTCAGTCTCCAGAAAATATTGACTGTATTGGTGTTACATTTAGAGCCTACGCTTTGCTCATACTCCTCCTGTCCCACTGCGGATTCCTGCAGTGTGCGCTTTCAGATCACTACCAAAAAACAAACAAAGGGGCATACGTACACCAGAATGACAGAGCGTGGCGGTAAGCAAAACGTACTAATGCCACGCTCGCACTGTCATTCTGAAAACACAGGGATGCACGGTATTTATCAGGGCCGGAGTGGGGAAAAAAAAGGCCCTGGCAAAGTGCTCCCCCCCCCCCACCCCTCCCCAGGGGGTTGGGGGTGCCGCCGAGCTCTTTGCCGGCCGGTTTTTGGCCGTTTTTGTTACACGGCCGATTTTGCAGCTAAGCTGCAAAAATGGCTCTGTAACAAAAACGGCCCCCAGGGGCCCCAAACCGGCCCTTCACCCGTGCGGCTCACCGGGGGATTGCCCGGTGCCCGCTACGGCCAGTCCAGCCTGGTATTTATATTTACAAAGATACGGTTCACCCCTGCGCTTCCCGTAGTGCTAAATTAAGCTGCCTAGCGCCAACGCAGGTGCCTGAGTTGCTGGGAATGATTATGTGCAGGAAGGGGCACCTTACTGCACATAAACAATAATTCATGGCATTTTGCTGTTTCTATTGTGCTGCACAATGCAGCACATGTAGGAAAGCAAAAACGAGGAGAAACAAAGCATTTCTCCTTGTTTCACCATATTAAGACAGTAATTTTGCCGCTGTCCCATATTTACACCACACTTGTAAATATGGGGCAGCGTAAAAATCAATATGTGTTGCAGCAGAACGCCCACCAAAACACCCATTGCCCACCCCTTCCACACTAAGTAAAGGGTGTCAATTTACAAGGCGGCGTTATGCCATGCTAAGTGGCTTAAGGCCACCTTGTTAATAAGGCGAAGTTCCTATCACCACAAGAGCATCATAAAAAGTGACTTTCCTGTTGCGATAGGGGCTTGTAAATATGCACCAACGAGACTCTTGGACCTGCAAATGATGGCGGATACTGCCTAGGAGTTATTATTTTATTTTCCACACTGTGACTGAGGGCAAACATGGAGAACCCAATAGTAACCCATCTGAGCACCTACCTTTTAGAACTGTCAGTGCAGAGCACCGACAGAACCAAGTCCACTTAAAGTCCTAGTTTGTTTACCGAAACGGAGGTGCAACAAGAGGTTGCTGGGCACTTCCTTACCTGCGCTGGACTTGCCGCTTGACCTGGGGGGCTACTGAGATCTGCTGCAAGTCTCCCCCGCCGCCGCTAGAACCAGCACGGGGACGCCGAAGGGGGAGACTACAGCCCCCAGGTCTCCCTGCTCTATTACCCCGCCCACTTCCGCCCACCTCCGCGCCCGGAGGTGCTCAAAGGCGAGGCACTCCTCCGGTGGAGCGGGGGCTTTGTTTACCGAAACGGAGGTGCAGCAAGAGGTTGCTGGACACTTCCTTACCTGCACTGGACTTGCCGCTTGACCTAGGGGGCTACTGAGATCTGCTGTAAGTCTCCCCCGCCGCCGCTAGAACCAACACGCGGCCACCGAGGGGGGAGACTACAGCCCCCAGGTCTCCCTCCTCTATTACCCTGCCCACTTCCGCCCACTTCTGCGCCCGGAGGCGCTCAAAGGCGAGGCACTCCTCCGGTGGAGCGGGGGCTTTGTTTACCGAAACGAAGGTGCAACAAGAGGTTGCTGGGCACTTCCTTACCTGCGCTGGACTTGCCGCTTGACCTGGGGGGCTACTGAGATCTGCTGCAAGTCTCCCCCGCCGCCGCTAGAACCAACACGCGGCCGCCGAGGGGGGAGACTACAGCCCCCAAGTCTCCCTGCTCTATTACCCTGCCCACTTCCGCCCACTTCCGCGCCCGGAGACGCTCAAAGGCGAGGCACTCCTCCCGCGTCGCGGGACGCACGCGGGCGAGGCAGGGAGAAGCCCGGGCAAAGGGCGGGCCATCTGTGGCCATCTGGGGTTGGCTGAGGCTAGGCTGAGCTGGGCCATTACTCTTGGCTGGACACTAGCTATTGCTCGCCAGAAGACATATATATGTGGTAACTTATTAGGCTCTGACTTTTGCATTAACAGTGTTCGTGTTTTGGTACTAGTTTCCTGGTGCATAGTAAGTTACTGTGGGTGGTAACATTTGTATATTTTATATATTTAGTGATTATAGTTGCATTCAGAAATATGGGTAAAAATACCCCTGTACAATCTCGTCCTATCACCAGACGGAAAACAGTTTCTACTACCCCTCTTCCAAGCTTGACTGCCATAGACAAGATGCTGCAGAAAATCATAGGGGTAGTTGTTACAGCCATAGAGAACACCGAGAGACGTCTCTCGCTCCCCTTAGGTATGTCCCTACCCCTATAGCCTGAAAATACATCTATATCTCTGGCTAATTCTTTTGACTCAATGCTCATGGCCTCATATGTGGGGTTCCCTGGTGCAGAGAGTCATGAGACTATCCCAATACAGCAAAATCTGCCTTCCGAATTTCCCCCTTTGGTTAGTAGGCTTTCACTAACACCACCCATGCATTTGCCACATATAAGTGAGGAGCCTCCTCTCCTAATCAATGATTTGATAGAGTTAGAGGGACCTGATGCCGCTTCAATTATTGACCTGGAATTAACAGATGTGGTAACTGTGGAAAGCCCCCCAGTAAGAACACGAGGGCAAAAAGCCAAAAGTAAACAAAATCATACTCTTAAAGAGCAGCCTACAAATAAATACAAGGGGAAAGGTAGTCGCCTACATTGGAAAACGGTACCCAATCTATCAGGACATAAAGGGGATAAGTGTGAGGGTCAGTCAAGGGACACTGGTACACACCTCAGCGAGGGCAAGATCGAGGTGGGGGAAACGGGTTTCTGGGGAAGAATGGAGACCTTGTTTTCTACATTACTGGGGCCTATCGCTCTGAAGATTTCTAATATTGAAGTTAGGGTAGGCTCGATTGAGGACCAAATTGCAAAAATTACCCATCTGACCAAAATACCATGCACCGAGATACGTGCACCCCCACTTGCATCTACCTCAAATGGGGCCGTGCCCAATTCTGACCAACATAAAAACAAGAAGGCAAGGGATAAGTCAGACTCTATTCATTCGGGGGTACTGTTGCAAATAACCAATTTAACATCAGGGATAACATCCATAGTCATAGTAAAGTAGTGACACCGGAAATACAAGATAAATTACCTAAGGATAACAGTGTAATTTAACTGGAAGGAAATGAGAAACCAGGGGGGTCCATAATTGAACAGACGAAGGGTCCACGTCTTCCAGAAACCAATAAGGCTAATGACATACCGCCAGTTATAAATTTACCACCAGCATGTGGTGCTTATGTCACAGTTCTATGCAATGTACCTAAGTTGCGGGAGTGGCAACTAGAAACCCACGATACCCTAAAAAACAAAACCCTGCACTGTTAACAAAAAATTGTGGTTACCCAATATCAAGCGCAGATCAGATAATACCTACACAAAGGGTGGGATGGATAGGCAGTGCACCAAAAACATTTGATGGGGACTGTGTGATCATTAATTTTAGGTCACCGAATTGGGCACGCAAAACTTTACTTAGCGCCCCCCCACCCTCAAGTTGGGAATTTAATACAACTCTATTACCATTGGGGTTTTTCTATAAACATTTACTGACAAATAATTTTGCCCCAAATCATACGATCTTCCACCCTAATATTAACTGGATGCCCAATACGATTTCCCATCCCTTTGTATAATAGATTTCAGTGCTTGTCCAGGTTGGAGGATAATGATTGACGTATCAAACCAGAAGGGGTGCCCTCTATACATGAGCTAGAGCAGATGGTAATTCATAGACCAATTAGTAGGGGAGATAATCTAAGTAATATTCAATCCCAACACATAGAACCCAATATGGTGTATGAGAGTGCTGGAAATGATGAGATGGATAACCTAATTATAATAAAACCTGTGCATTTAATGGATGTAGTAGACCCACCAAATGTAAATTCAAATGATAACCAAGGAACAGAAATTATAATGCAGGAAGGGTATACATTAACTACCTGGAATGTAGCAGGCCTTGAAAAAAAATTAGATACGCCTTTTTGGCAGGATTTTATCACTCATGGAAGTGACATTATCTGTATTCAGGAAACTTGGAGTACAGATGTGGTTGCAGTGGAAGGTTATACATCCCATTGCTTAAATGCTGTACGTCCTTCATCAGGTAGAGCAAAGGGTGGATTATTGTTGCTTATATCGACCAAATTAATTGGGTGTAAAATCACTAGCTATTCATCTATAGGCGACCATAGCCAAATTCTGAGGTTAACGCTCCCAAAGGGTAAGGATTTGATTTTAATTAATTATTATAATAATAATTTTAACAAGGACAGGGATGCACCGCTAGACTTATTAGAAAAGGAGATAGACAGGGTATTGAAATTATCTAGTAAACTTGCAGTTATCCTGTGGGCTGGGGACTTCAATATCCGGGTCTGCCCAGCGACCCTAACCAATTAATGTGGATACATGACGGCCCAATATTATTATATTATTATATATATAATACAATATTACAATATCAATGGGACTGATGATGATTTTTTACATTTCCCACATTGTGGATACGGCATGGCTCTAAATATATTAATGGCAACATTTGACCTTGATCTGTTAGATTGTTCCATGAAACAGGGCCATATCAAATGCCCGACTTTCACTGGGAGAAATGCGAACAGCAACATAGATCATATTTTAATCTCGAAGGTTAGTTCCTATTCTGACCTTTGGATATCGGAGCAGGTGGTTAGCGACCACAACAGTATCTCCATGGTATTACTAGATTGGGGTAATAAATTAACTAATACTGTGGGCCAACTTTCGGATATTATCCCTGTTAGACCTAACGGGATGAGAATAAAGTGGGATGGCATAGACCCCCCTAAGATACAAACAGAAGTGGTCACTAGAGGCAGGAAAACTATTGATTACTGTCTTAGTGAAGATGTCACCCCTGAAATCTTATTAACTAAATTTCTGATATAAATAATATAATTAAGAATGTTTTAACTAGGCATACTAAAGGTAGAGGAAGAATACTAAAGGTAGAGGAAGAATGCCAATCTCTTGGCCTTCAGGAAGGACCTCAAGTCGTGGCTTTTCGTACAGTAAGTTTGCCATCCTCTCCTGCTCCGCACCTCTTTGGGTTTACAGCGCCGGGACACTCTTCTGAGTAGCTGAGCGCTATATAAAACTCATTTTAACGTAACATAACATAACATAACAGTTTGAAACATGCTGACACAAAGTGGTTTGACTCTAAATGTACTTAGACATTACATAAATTTAAATTGTCACTGGGGACTAAGCCTCGTAACCAATTACTAGTTCATGAGCTTCGAGTTGAATACAAGCAAGCTATGTTGATACATAAAAAATAGTTGAGATCAGATGCCTGGGATAAACTAAGTATGGCCGCTGATACAAACAATAGTAAACTCTTTTGAGAAACTGTTAATAGCCCCTTTTTAAAGGATAATTGTTCACCCGAATTGACGTCTTATGTAAACTGCACCGAATGGATTGAACACTTTTCTAATATTTTTAACCCGGATAGGTGGCGTTAAACTTCTTTTTTAATGGATGATTTTACATGGCCTATTTTACCATTGTTGATTGATGTCGAAGAGGTGGAGAAGGGGTTGTTAAATAGTAAAGGGGGAAAGGCACCGGGCCCAGACAGTGTCCTGATCGATTATTATAAGGATTTAATGGATTTATGGGCACCGATTCTCACAAGGATTTTTAACACTGCAGCCATGGGGAATTTCCCAACATCATGGGCCCAATCACTAATCGTCCCATTATATAAAAAGGGCTTGCGTTACGAAGCTTGTAATTACCGTCCGATATTGCTACTGGACTCCCCTATAAAGAGGCTGAGTATGGTCCTTTTAAAAAGATTGGAAACCTGGGCCTCAGATCTTAAAGTCCTAACTCCAGTCCAATATGGATTTAGGAAATGTTTAGGTACTATTGAACAATGTATAAATCTGGACCTACTCATCAATAAATATACAGTAGCTAAAGAGGGTAATTTGTTTTTATGCTTCGCTGATTTGAGCAGCGCATTCGACTTAGTGGATCACTCTCTTCTTTGGACAGTGCTGCTGGAATCTGGCGCCCCAAAAGAGATAGTGTTTTTTTTAGCTCGGGTCTATGAGAAATTATCCTGTAGTGACGATATGGGCCAACTGACCCCATTTTTTACTGTACAAAGAGGCATCAGGCAAGAGTGCGTATTGGCCCCTCTTTTATTTTCCCTCTTCATTAATCAAATAGCTATGGTTTTAAACAATATTCCGGCAGATGCACCCAAAATTGGTGGTGCGGTTGTATCGGTCCTACTATATGCCGATGATGCTGTTTTAATTTCCCGTACCCCAATAGGCCTCCAACGACTTATTGATGAATTTACTGTTTTTATCAAGGGTAGGAAACTTTTAATAAATAAATCAAAGACATACACCATGATATGCGGGGAAAAAATGAAGTCATCGAGGTCTTTTTTCTTGGACAGCTCTTTAATTCAAACTGTTAATACCTTCTGTTATTTAGGTATCACTTTTGAAGGTAATGGTAAATGGGTAGGTGAGCAAGAAAATATCAGATATAAATGAATCAGGAACACAAATGGAATTTTCCGCTTTGCCACTAAATTGGGAGATCGCAGAATAAGGGACATGGTTGCCATATACAACGCAAGATGTGTTTCTTCAGCTCTGTATGGAGCTGGACTATGGGGTTATGCATCTACAGCTCAACTTTATAGGGACGAAAACAGTTTCCTTAAATGGTTGCTGTGTGCCCCGGCCTCAGCTTCCACTGATTTAATGCATCTGGAAACTGGCCTCAATTATATATCAGATTTGGCATCCTTATGCCCCTTACTCTTATGGAGATCCATCTGGCATAAGAGCGAAACTGAGTTCACACAGTTCATTATTAGAGATTGTCTCAAATTAGATCATTATTCACGCATCTCATGGTTGAGCTATATAATCCATTGGTATAGCACATTATTTGATTTTAATATTCTTGAGGAGTCTGAATTTGTAATACCTTTCTCTAAGTAAGAAATAAAAGATTCGTTTTTGTTATACAAGAGGGAAGAACGAACCAAATTGATTAGGACTCAAAAGAGTTCTGTCTTTTATAGGCAACTCAAACTGAAAAGTGGGTTCTAGGCATATTTGGCGGATGTGTCCAGACCTTCACACCGATTCGTTTTAATACGTTTAAGGCTAGGCATTGTCTACCATCTTGGGTCCTTCCCCGAAATAGGGGAAGGCTCTACCATGAAATGCCCCTGCGATGATATATCCAAGCAGAGTTGTTGCCATTTCCTACTATTCTGTAAATGTTATGTATCTATGAGGAAATTTTATTTGAAGCCTATCCTTTTAAAATATAATACTCGTTTAACAGTAGATGCTTTGAACTTAATTTGCTCTCTTGAGAGCCCAGACATCTGTTTTCATGTCGCACTCTATTTATTGAAATGTAGGGCAGCTAGAAAATCGATAATATTATTATATTGCACTTACTGTTTGGTTATATTAGCATTTTTGCACTTACGCATATGTCACTTTATATCGTGCTGCTAATAGTGTGAAGGAACATGTCAGAGCTGCTATTAAGAAATGCACTTTATGCGAAAATCTTGTTTTAGGGTTAAATTTGTATTTATGCACAAGTCACTTTACTCCAGTTTAAGATTATCTGTATGTACTGTAAATTCTTTTGTCATTGTTTACTATCTTGCAGAAACTGTAAAGAAATGAAACATTGTATCATTTTGAATTTTATTTTGCAATGTTGAATTTATGCATATGTCAATTCTATGAGTATAAGTAAAACCCTTGGTAAAGATAGCCATTTGACGATTACGATTTTGCACATTTGGATTCTCGCATATGTTACTTTCTTGCACTACGCACTTTAAAATGGAGTATTTATTGTAACTGTTTTTAGGTATTTATATAATAGTGTTCTCGCCCTCGGTGCTAAAGTCACTATGAGAGTCGGCTCGTGGAATAATTCCTTATAAACTGTCTTGTAAGCGGAGCGTAATATACCCGTGCTTGTGATGCTTATTTTGTACATATGTATTGATATTTTTATTTTTGTGTCTTAAATATGTTCAGCTTATATGGTTGTGCAAAACAAACCGAATAAAGCTTTCTGAACTTGAACTTGACTAGTTAACTAAGGAAGCCATTATCAACAGTGGAGGTTTCGATAGCCAGTACAGCTTCTGATGAGGGAGGAAGCTGCACAGGTTGGATGAGGAGGATAGGCGGATGCCACATATGGGTTTTTAATTATTGGGAGAGAGAGGGAATTATCGAGGATAATGTGAAAGCATGGCAGGACACCTGGGCCTGTATTACACACTTGGAACGCTGTCACTGTTTGCTCCAGGCTGCATCTTTAAAGAGGTGTGCTGGACGCAAACAGGGACAGTGAGCTCTACTACAATTAATGCGCTGGGGCGCATCGCTTCAGTGAAATACGGAGCAGCTGCACACAGGTGACTCTATGTTTCACAGTGCCGGTGGCAGCCACCTGCACTTTAAACAGGGGAAATAGTTCTGAATGCAGAATGGTGCAGAGAGTGACTGCACCCGCCTGCAGGGAGATATGTGGGGAGTATCCTTTGGACGCCTTTTCCCACTCCAGAGCACTGCCCATAGGGGCACACTAACAGTGCAATTGGGCTACTGGTTGGGGGGGTTAAAACCCTATGTAAACAGAAGCCACAACACTGGTCAGGGTGAAACACAAGCAAACCCTAGGTTAACCTATGCTCAACCCTCTGATAGCTTGGTACATGATCTGTCATGCTTAACGTAGAGGCAATGTTTTAAGCATTTATGCATGACTCCATACAGTAATAAAGTAGAACACAACAAAAAAAATACCCCACACCAATTTAGAAGAATAGAGTAAACTTTGGTAAAATATTTGATACAAAAACTTACAAACACCCAATCAGTTGAACCTGAGATAAGCAATTTTACAGATTTAAGTGAATGTAATACCTAGAAGCACAAAGCAGCAACTGCAGCTATCTGGTTGGGCCGGACTAGGATAAAGTCACAAGTTAAGGCCGACAATGATGGAGCGCGGGCAAAATACAGGGACCAAGATTGACCAATTGAACAAAGTTGCTTAAATTCACATGCTTGGTCTGCGCAGCGTTGCCTTGCGAGGCTTCGTATTGTCCGGTGTCAGTTCCACTGAAGATGTGCAGGAGCTTTGGCTGGGCTTTGTGCCGCTTTGTTTTGGTTCCAGGGAGCTGTGTTGCGAAGATTGGTGGCGCTTTGCGTCAGATCCGATGGAGCTGGCAGTTCGGTGACAAGCCATTGTGGTGTTTTGTGTGGCTCACCGTTGACTCCGATGAGGCTGGCAAGTGTGAGGTAACACTTTGCAGGGCTTTGCAATGGTTCTGATGGGGACCACTGCTGGGCTGGCAAAGAACCTTCAGGTCCACTTCCAAGGTTCCAGGACATGGATGGTACATCTTGGGGGCAGGACTCACATCAGGAAAAGTTCAGGTGCATAGTTCAAGGTGGTTGGATTCTCTCCTGTCCCTGAGGCTGATCAGGAGGCCAGCCAATATATAGGTCCAATCCTTCTCACTCAGGCAGCAGGGCAACAGAGTAGTGTTCCTTCATACAGCAGAGCAGCACAGCAGGCATTCTGACTCTTTCACATGTCCACAGGCGCGCTAAACAGCTGGGTCTGAGGGTCTACTGTGTATCGTTGGTGCAGCTTGAAGTAGGAGAAGATTCTAGAGTGTTACACCCCTGAGGTGCTAGGAATTTCCTGCCTCCCTGCCCTGGCTAAGAGCACAAAAGATTAGTGTCAAATCCTTAGTGGGTGTGCTCAGGTAGAGCCTTTGTGATTTGTAAAGTGTGGTAGGTGATAGCTTCCCCCCCTTAAGTCAGAGAAGGCTCATCCTGCCAACACCTATTCCCCCATTGTCTCCCTGTCTGGGAGCAACACACAAAGACCAACTGCCACCTACACAGAGTTATATGATCCAAGGTGTAGGCCGCAGGCACCAGATGGTTGAGACAAGAAAATGCCAACTTCTTAAAGTGGCAATTTCAGAATTGTGACTTATATAATTCAACTTTCCCATTAAAGTAGTTTTTAAATTACAATTTCGTCAGACACTAGACTTGACATTCCTATGTTGTGGGCCACTTACCTGAACTCTATGTGTTCGGGGGGTTGACGTAAATTCCCAAATCTCTATGTAACCTAGCGTGGCAGCATAGAGTAGTAACACTGCTTCCTCTTAAGGTCCCAAGTGGAATGGGGATTGGGAATAGAGAGAGAGAAAAAAAGAATACCAGTCTTCTCTCTGTGAAGCCTGTATGTCAATACTGCAGTTCTCTGGATGATTTGGAAGACAGTGTCTCAGAACTATAGGCCACCACTGTTCAGGAATTGTAGTACAAGTTGTGGTCTGTAAAAGAATACTAAATTAGTTTGATGTTGGTGGGCATGACTTACATATTACATTGACGATTAACCTTGGCTTACTTATTATGGTTCAGCATTTATTTCTTACTCATACACGTTTCTTCAGTAACAAGGGAAGCTCCAGTTCCTATGTGTTAGAACTGAGGGTCTCTAATTGTCAGAGGTGTGCCCCTTTGTCAAAGTAGAGACCCTTGTGCAGGAGAGTAGGGTCTGCTTGCCTATGGTCACCCCACTTATTGCTTTTTGCCTTACTGGTTTTCGACTTAAAGTGGCTGTGGGCCTTCTAATCAGACCCACAGCCCAGCTGTTCTCTCTCTAAATTCATACCATGTACTTTAGGTGCATTACCAATTGGGAATTGGGTCACCTTATGAGCCCCTGTATAGTGTACCATAGGGACCCAGGGCATAGGTGCATCCAAGGCCTGCCAGGGGCTGCAGCATGTATTATGCCACCCCTGGCTGGCCACTCACATTGACACAACTGGCTGATCTCTCAGCTGGGGCAAGGTCATGTAATCACCCCTTGCTTAGGTGTAGTAATCCTATACCTATCATTATATAAACGCTCCAAACTTGCCCTCGCAAAAAGCAGCACTACAAACCAGCGTTCCTTCACAAGGCTTTATTCAGGTACAAACATCCACTGCCTCACGATGCGGGTATCAGTTGCTCCATCCTTCAATGCCTTCAACTACCTATCATTATATATAGACACATATATACCTATAAGTCATTCCTATGGCAGGCCCTAACAATCCTGGAGGCAGAGTGCTTGGTTTTATGTGAGATGAGGCTCTAGCATGAGCTAAGCCTGTCTGCAGCTTTCGGAACCATGTCCTTATAGCTGTTCTATGATATAGCCATACCATATACTCTTAAGTGCATTATCATCCTCGCGGTTGAATGCTAACTTTGGTTTGGCTTTATCAAAACATGTCGTGTAACATGTCATACGCTTTGGAATACTACCCCCTTGCCAGTTCAGGCGACGGGGGTAGCATTCCACCCTTCTAGAGGGAGAAGACATGTTGTTCCTGTTAATCCCGGTTAAAGTTAACCAGAGCCTCAGCATCACAAAATGGATGCTGCTGCCACAGACACGAGCTTGACTTCCTGCTGCTGGGAGTCCTTCCAGCGAGAGAGGCTTGGACAATAGGTTTCCTGCCTTGGGAGGTGCTAGCACCACCCCAAACAGGCCATAGTGTATTGGGGCAGGGAGGGCAGAATGAAATGAGACACTGCCTGGGGCACACAACCGGGCTATGCATGGGACAAGGTGTCCCATGCATAACCCGGTTCAAACCAATTGCTGGGGCCCTCCAGCCCCAGCTCTGGCGCGAAACTGGACAAAGGGAAAGGGGTGTAACCACACCCTTCCCTGGTCCCACCCATAGGAGGGACCTAGCAGATAATCCAGCCCCTCAGATTAGTATATAGGTAGGAGCTCAGTCAAGAGACTTTATATTTATCCCGAACTGAAACTTGAAACGAAACTCTGGACCTTCGACATTCTATTGCATCTAGAAGACTGAAGAATCTCCCTTATGGTCAAGGAGTGACCACCCTGTACCTACAGGCACCATCCAGCGATCTGCGGTTTACTTTGTCGACGCTCCCGCCGGGGACCGAGCACAGAGTCCAACAAGAGCCAGACTTCCAGACTTCTTTGAACCCGATCCACAGCCACAGCAAAGCTGAGACCCGTGGAGGCGACGAGAGACGTGGGACCAGCCATCTATAAAAACCTGCTCTTTGCTACTTGTGCAGCTTTTGAGGCACCCTCGAAGTTGTGCATTGGGGATTAAGAAGCCCCATCCCCGAGCACCTTCCGCACAGCCCTCCACACTCCATGAGTGCCGTGTGGGGCCTGCTAGTGTTTTTGTGATTGATGCGTCTGTCCGGTTATTTGCCTGTTGGCTAGTGGCCTCTGTGACGACGAACCTTTGAATTTACACCACTGGCATGGTTGCTCCAGGCTGGCCCCTGCTTCCCTGAAAAGGAGAAGCCCATCAGACCTTGCTCGTCTGATCAAGAGTCCATCTTTGATTCCAGCGTGGGTTGCCTTTGCCAAGGCTTGTTGACTCCAATCCAGGAGACGACACCGCCGACAGCGGGAGTCTTTGTGGGACAGTCCGTATCCAGCTCCTGGTTGTCGTCGACACCTCCTGGTCCACGTGGCTGCAGAGACAAGCTTCACGACATCACCTGATTGCTTCAAGACATCGCCTGGTTCCTTCCTGGTTCCTTCCTGGTCACTGGCTAGTGACCCAGACTCTTGATTCTACGAATGGGCTCCCTTGAGCCTTTAAGCTGACGAGCTTCAGGATGACGCACCTGCATGCCGGTTAGGCATCAAGGCCTGTGACGGTTGCTTGGCGGCCTTCTTTTCCTCCCCAAATACTTTCTCTACTGATGAGGGAAGATATCCCGAAACCCGGGCCATGTCTCGGGTCTAGAGATCTTTACAACAACAAGTACTTACTTGCACCTACTGAGGTGAACCACTCTTGAACTACATGTACCAGAATCCTTAGGGGCGATCCGGAGGAGGGGCTAGCGGTGTGCGATCCATTGCGGTTGATTCTACGAATGGGCTCCCTTGAGCCTTTAAGCTGACGAGCTTCTGGATGACGCACCTGCATGCCAGTTAGGCATCAAGGCCTGTGACGGTTGCTTGGCGGCCTTCTTTTCCTCCCCAAATACGTTCTCTACTGATGAGGGAAGATATCCCGAAACCCGGGCCATGTCTCGGGTCTAGAGATCTTCACAACGACAAGTACTTACTTGCACCTACTGAGGTGAACCACTCTTGAACTACACGTACCAGAATCCTTAGGGGCGATCCGGAGGAGGGGCTAGCGGTGTGCGATCCATTGCGGTTGATTCTACGAATGAGCTCCCTTGAGCCTTTAAGCTGACGAGCTTCTGGATGACGCACCTGCATGCCGGTTAGGCATCAAGGCCTGTGACGGTTGCTTGGCGGCCTTCTTTTCCACCCCAAATACGTTCTCTACTGATGAGAGAAGATATCCCGAAACCCGGGCCATGTCTCGGGTCTAGAGATCTTCACAACAACAAGTACTTACTTGCACCTACTGAGGTGAACCACTCTTGAACTACACAGACCAGAATCCTTAGGGGCGATCCGGAGGAGGGGCTAGCGGTGTGCGATCCATTGCGGTTGATTCTAGTGACCCAGACTCTGTCCCCTCTGCTTTCAGGTACTCTTCATCCTCAATCCGCCCTTGGATCCAACCGGACACTTCTCTCCCCTGGTCGCCTGCAGCATCCTTTCACAGGTCTCCATATGATTCAGCGACGAAACCCAACACACTTTGACACCTGTGCACCCGGCTCCTGTGGGTGAGGTAACGCGAGTACTCCCATGCTCCTGCGGGTATTGACTATCCTAGTGTCCTATTTTTCAGTAGCTTTCTCCTTATCCATCCGGAAGTGTCCTAAAAGAACTAGTTTCCAATTCTTTCGTTCCCATTGCATCCCTATGAGAACCTGCGTGTGTGTTTAGACACTGCACACGCCTCCAGTGGGCCTCCTGCTTCCTAACCTTTGGTAGTTCAGCCTAGCCCCAGCGATTCCCTAGGCCCTAGGCCTATCCTTTGTTCGTGATGTGGTTCTTATACCACTATTTTAGTATATGGTTTTGCGTGCCCCTAGGGCCCTAGTGTATATTGTGCAACTTATTGTATGATAATTAAGTATCTTGTTAGGTGCTTTGTCCTCTGACCTCATAAAGAGTTCAGAGGGGTTGCGTTAGAAATAAATACATATATGTTTTATATATAACCTGTGTGGTGTCCTTTCATTTGGTATTCAAGGGGGTTACATATGGTAAAACAGCTTGCTTCACATGCTCTCTGAAGTTTTAGCCTAAGACTGCTTTGTCCATGCTACCACTAGGATAGCTGGTCTATAAGGTTGACTTTACAACCATCACCATAAGGGTTGTTTGGACTGGTGCAAGGTGCTCACTAGAATAGTGAACATCATATACCAGGCCAACTTCTCACACCTCGTTTCTAGTCAGGGTAAAGGGGATACACATTGAGACAACCTCTGCTCAACGCCTTGGTAGCTTGGCTCGAGCAGACAGGATTATCCCAAAGGCAATATGTATAGTATTTGTAACCAAAACACACAGTAACACAGTGATAACACCACAAATGCACCCCACATAAGTTTAGAAAAATAAAGTATCTTTATCTAAACTCAACAAGACCAAATTGACAAAAATCCAACACGCATGTAGTAAAATAGCACTCAAAAACAGTTATTTCCCACAATAAAGCTTCTAGAAAACAAATAGCGCCACCTGGGGCTATTATAACATCCTAACAGCAATAAATCGAAAGTACGATGTCGACCACAAGTTGAGCGACATCGGGCACAAAGTCACACAGTCCCCCAAAAAAACAGTACCTTGGAAATTAAATCCATGACGATTCACGCTGTCATGGAGGTGAAGTGCCGAGGTAGAGGCCAACTACCTGGCTGCCACAGAGGAGGCAAGGAATCCTGTCTGCATGGAGCTGACGTGTCGAATCAAGGACAGGGGAAGTTGGTTGCGTCAGCAGTGAGATGTCGATTCCGATTAGGCAATGCGAAGTCGGTGAGATCGTGGACTCATCCTCTGCTGTCATCGGTGCGGCAATAACAGGATGCAGGTGCTGCCGATGACAGAGTCAGTGTGAGCTCTGACATCAGGAATGCAGGCGTCGAAAGGCGATGGAGCTGCTGTGCAGATCGGGCGATGTGTCGTGTACTTCACGAGCAGTGCCATTGGCCTCAGTGCAGCTTGCAACGTCACAGCGCAATTTCTGACAGCATCAGACATTTCTTTTCGTGCTTCTTTCAAGTTGCTTCCAGCTGCCAACAGCAGGAAAAACTCCAGAGGCCCAAAACTGGTATAGTCAGCTCCTGGCAGGTCAGAACTCTCTGCAATAGATTTCAGGGGATCTGAGGGTGAAGTCTTTGTGTCCCTGAGACTTCAAAACAGGAGGTCAGCACACACAAGCCCTCGGAGATTCTTCTTCAAGCAGGTACACAGCAAAGTTTCCAGTCTTTGTCCTTTTCTTGGCAGAAGCAGCAACTAAAGGCCAACCCCACAAAGCAAAAGGGGGAGTATTCCTCCTCACAGCTTACCAGCTCTTCTCCTTGGCAGAGGTTCCTCTTGAGTCCAGAAGTGATGTAAAGATCTGGGGTTCAAGGTCCACTACTTATACCCCATTCTGTCTTTGTTCTTCTTTGGGCAGGAGTCTTTGAGCCCAGTCCAAACCAGTTCTGTCCTCACTGGTGCAGTAAGACCACAGGGGTGGAGACAACATTGTATAAGGGAGACAGGCCCTATTCAGGTTTCAAGAAAACTCTTCCCAGTACTCTAAATTGAGCCAAGCCCCATTCAACGCAGCTCTGAGTCATCCAGGAAGGGCCAGGCACACCTCAACCCCACCCACTGGTGAATGTCTACAGTGAATGCACATCCCCTGCCACCCCAAAACCAGACATTCAATCCACAAACAGGCAGAGGCACACCAAATGGGTATACAAGAAAATGCCTACTGTTTAAACTGGCATGTTCCAACACACATTTGATAACCATCTTTACTATTATATGTTTTAATAAATTCTTAGTTCAGAGAGCCTAAACATTTTTCTCTATCTTGTTCCAATGGGAAATTATACTTGTAAGATGTTACAAAGTAACTCCCATTCTATCCTATGGGACAGATAGCCTTTCAATAGTGAAAAACTAAATTGGCAGTATTTCACTATCAGGACTAGTCGCACGCACCACTACATGTACTGCCTTTCAAAGAACAAAAACACCCGCCCACATCACTTAAAGTCACTATTATCCTTGAGCAATTCACAATTTTATCCAATGCGTATTCTTGCAAGCACACTCCTTTTCATTTCATGAGAGTCGCGTTGTGTAGAGAAACGTGGCTTTTATTTATTTCTATTACAACAAAGTGCTTCACAGCTGACGCCCTTGTGGGCTTCCTCAAGGTCAATTTTCAAAATCTTCAGCACTAGCAAAGTTTGGGTCATTCTGGTCCAGTAAAGTGAGACCGTCATCCACTATGAGAGTGATGGCTGTTTCGGAGCTGTGGCCAGTGCGGAAACCCAATTGAAATTGGTCGAGGAGCTGGAATTTTTCAATGTGTCTACACAGTTGCTCATGAACACATTTCTCCAGTAGTTTAGCCAAGGTAGGAATGTTTGTGATTGGTCTGTAATTATTCAGGTCTTCAGGGTCCGCCAAAGTTTTTTTTAGGATGGGTAGCACTAGGCCCTCCTTCAGGCAGTTCGGGATCTCGCCTTGCCAGAGAGAGGCGTTGATAATCTTGGACCAGAGCAGTGTTAAACAGCCT